>NC_062546.1:169953816-170253816 GCF_016906955.1 Phacochoerus africanus
AAGAAAGAAAGAAAGAAAGAAAGAAAGAAAGAAAGAAAGAAAGAAAGAAAGAAAGAAAGAAAGAAAGAAAGAAAGTCACAATGATGAGCCCCCTGCTTTCTCTAATCTGGAAACACCTTATCTGCCTGCTGCAGCCTCAGGCAAGGCTGAAAGTAGTAACTCTGAGCAGGACTGATATTCAGCTGGAGATAAAAACACCGACCTCCCTCATTGCTAAATGGTAAATGGCCACTGTCGTAAGCTTCCTAAGGACACCCCTTGCCACAGCCACGTTGCTCGCCCGTTTCCCCTTGAGGTAGCTGCCATGTTGCCCTCAACCCAGCAGGGCACCCCCAGACCCTGCTCTATGGTAGGTCAGCTCTGATTGGTCAGAGTCTACAGTGGCTCCATCAGTTGTTATATATTTTGATTTTCACCCATGCTCTGCCCCTCCCTCATCTGCGGGGCCCTCAAAGCTTGCTGATTCCTACCTCTTAAATATTTCTCTCTTTCAGATCAATTGATCTGTCTGAGGCCCTTGAACTACCAGGGGTGATTGATGTGATAAGAGCTGAGGACATTCCAGGCAGCAACGGTGCTGAAGGTGACAAGTTGTTGGCTGTAGATGAGGTGAGGTTCAGAACATACCTTCCCATGTGACTTTGGGCATCTAATCCCCAAGGTGCCCCCTCCAGGCGGCTTCCCATGCCCTCCCAGCCCTCTCTGCCCCTAGGGGGTAGACATGCCAACTCTTCCTGATGCCTTTATTCAGATGGACCTACCCATCTGGAATCAGGAAATACCATAGCAAAAAGGAAATTTGTTGCAGAAAAACTACAAGTCCTAGTTCCCCCACTGCATGCTCTTGAGTCGATTACTCTTATTTGAAGAATACATGCAGGAAATGACGGGTGTCAGGACAGAAATCCTTGAAAAATCTAGAAACAGAGTACAAATAGACCATCACTCCCTGGTATTTATACCAAACTCTCTCCCTTCCTGAACCGTCTCCCTGCCACCGCCCCCGGACCTTCACATATTCTATTTTTAATAAAGTTGCTAGCGTCATCTTTGACCTTTTCATTCAATTCTGCAGTCATTCAGTGAGCACTTGCTTTCGGAGCCAGGCTACCTTGGTTCATGTTCTCACGTGGCTACTCAGTAGCTGTGTATCATCACCTGTAAAATGGACCTAGTCCTAGCACCCACCTCATTGCATTGTTGTGGATTTAAATGAGCTAATACAAGCAAGTGCTCACAGCAGTGCTTAGCGTGTGAAGGCTCTCAGGAGGTGTTAGCCACTTTTGTCGCATCTCAGTGAGTCCCGCACAGACCCTTTCTCCTCCAGCCATGGAACCAATCACTGCTCTTTGGTTGAGCTCCAGATAAGGTTGACTAAGATTTAGGAGCTTTGTTATCTGCTCAGGCGGTAGTAACAAAACTACAGACTGGGTGGCCTCAAAACACAGAAATTTAGACGCTCCCACTGTGGCACAAAGGGTTTAATCCCCAGCCCAGCACAGTGGGTCGGGGATCCCATGTTGCCACAGCTGTGGCTTAGTTCAAAGCTGTGGCTCAGAGCTGATCCCTGGCCTGGGAGCTCCATATGCCATGCAGTAGGCGTCCAAGGTCAAGGTGTTGGCAAGTTTCTCCCAAGGCCATTCTTCCCAGCTTGCACATGCCCTCCTCCTCCCATGTTCTCACTTGGCCTTTTCTCTGTACGGGAGCCTCCCTCGTATCTCTTCCTCTTCTTATAAGGACACCAGCCGTATGGAATTAAAGCCCGACCCCCACCCCCCAAGACATCACTACCTTAGTTACCTCTTTTTTTTTGTTTGTTTTTGTCTTTCAACCATTTCTTGGGCCACTCCCATGGCATATGGAGGTTCCCAGGTTAGGGGTCCATTCGGAGCTGTAGCCACTGGCCTACGCCAGAACCACAGCAATGTGGGATCTGAGCCACATCTATGACCTACACCACAGCTCACAGCAACATCGGATCCTTAATGCACTGATTGAGGCCAGGGATCGAACCTGTGTCCTCATGGCTACAAGTCAGATTCGTTTCTGCTGAGCCACGATGGGAACTCCTAAAAGAAAATCTTTTTAGCCGAGCCCAGGTAGTTGAATACAACTCCAGTGTGGTTATCACTGTTCAGCAGTGATAACTAAGACACCTGCTATTGATAAGTTTGCACTAACTGTACTTCTATGCAGAATTTCCCACCTGCTTCAAGCATGTGCTTTCTGCAGGTACTTTGCGTGGGCCAGATCATCTGTGCTGTGGTTGCAGAAACAGATGTACAGGCAAAGCGTGCAAGTGAAAAGATAAAGATAACCTATGAAGAGCTGGAGCCTGTAATTATCACCATCGAGGTAAGCAGGCACTGGGTTTCTATGATGACTTGTAAAATCCTAAGTCCCTTTGCAGGAGTTCTCTCCGTGGCACAGCAGAAATGAATCCAACTAGAATCCATAAGGATGCAGGTTCAATCCGTGGCCTCGCTCTGTGGGTTGGGGATGCAGCTTTGCTGTGTAGACCACAGACCCAGCTTGGATCCCATGCTGCTGAGGCTCTGGTATAGGCCAACAGTTGTAGCTCCAATTCGACCCTGAGCCTGGGAATTTCCATATGCCATAGGTACAGCCCTAAAAAGCAAAAAAAAAAAAAAAAAAAAGTCCCTTTGTAAACTTTTTTTTCCACTTTTTTAAAAACTAAATTTAGTTGATTTATGATGTTTTACCCACCTTTGTAAACACTTTACTGTGAGGCTAATTCGGGGCTCTGCTTTTTTCTTGTCACTGGTTTGCTCTGGAAAAATCAGGTTTCTCTGGAAGGTATTACTTAACACGAATTAAAATTAGCTTTGGCTCCAAGAAACAGGAGAAAATAGAAGTTCCTTTCTCTCTCACATTCAAAAAGTCTAGAAATGGCGAGTCCCAGGTAAGAACCCCAACTTGGGGTTCTAGTGTCAGGGATCTGGGTTCCCTGTATCAGGTAGCTCCATCCTGTGTGGTTTCTATTCTCCAGGTCATTAGTCCACAATGGCTACTGAAGTCTGGCCATTGAGTCTATATTCAGTCAGCAGACAGAATGAGGCGATGAAGAAAAACATAACTCCTCCCTTTCAGGACACTTCCCAGAAGTTACACAGAATCTTCCTACATCTTGTTGGTCAGAAACGAGTCATATGCCACACCCAACCCACCGAGAAAGGGGAGCTGGGAAGTGTAGATTTCATTCTAGGTGGCCAAGTGTCCACTAGAAATTGGGGATTACTTGAGGAAAGGGGGGAGAATGATATTGGGAACAATAATCTTTTCAAGGTGGACCCCAAAAGCAGAGGGACTTTTGTGGTGGAATTCCACAGAAATTTCCATCCTCATTGCTGGATCTAGATGATGGAATGCAAAGGCTACTTGCAGCAAAAATAATGAATTTAGATTAAGAAATTCAGGAGTTCCCGTCGTGGCGAAGTGGTTAACGAATCCGACTAGGAACCATGAGGTTGCGGGTTCGGTCCCTGCCCTTGCTCAGTGGGTTAACTATCCGGCGTTGCCATGAGCTGTGGTGTAGGTTGCAGACGCGGCTCGGATCCTGCGTTGCTGTGGCTCTGGCGTAGGCTGTCGGCCACAGCTCCGATTAGACCCCTAGCCTGGGAACCTCCATATGCCTCAGGAGCGGTCCAAGAAATAGCAAAAAGACAAAAAAAAAAAAAGAAATTCAAATGTGGACTGGGGTTCCCAGGTTCTAATTCGATGAAGGATAAGTTCATAGCAATTGAGTTGGGAAAACCTTACTTATTTCTTTGCTCGTGAAAGAAAACAACATTTTTTCAAAGGCCCTAGTGAACCATTTGAAGATTTTTTTAAAGGTACCTAAAAGGTACAATTTGCTCAATATTCAAAGTGTTTAAAAGGTCATTTCTCTTATTTTTTCTAAACTAAGTCAACTCTGTTCCAAATTCCCATTTCATCAAGTTTATAAGAAGTTCAGGCCATTTTTCTTGGCTCACTTCCTTTCCTAGAGTTGCACTGAAATCCTAATAAGGGTTTTTGAACTTTCACCTCCAATTCCATTTCCAAAAGGGGGAAATGTCCTGCAGAAGACACACACGTGAAACATTTTGGGACTCAGAATATTTAGAGCTCTAGAGTATCCTCAGAATAGGACTGTCTACCTATTTTTTGTCAGCAAAAAAATTATTTTGTGGTGTTCCCTTGCAACACAGTGGGTTAAGGACCTGGCATTGTAACTGCAGCAGCTTGGTGTTGCTGCTGTGGCTCGTGTTTGATCCCTGGCCCGGGAGCTTCCACATGCTGAGGATGTGGCCAAAAATAAAATTCTCTTGTGAAGGCAAGTAAATAAAAGAAGAGTCATATATATCAATACTTATTCATCCATTCATTCATATGACTATATATATAAGAAACTGTGTAGTGGACTGGTTGAAAGCACAGATTCTAGAACCAAACTGCCAGGTTCAAATCCTGGCTATACTACTCCCTAACTGTGTGACCTTGAGCAAATTTCCTAACTTGTCTGTGCCATGGTTTCCTCATCTGTAAAATGAAGGTAATAATAATATTAATACCTACATATCAGGTTGTTGTGAGACTAAATGAGTTAATACATGTAAAGCACTTAGAACAGTGCCTGGCACCTAGTTAGTGCTTGCTGAGTATAGCATATATTATAGTAAGATTACACTGCCTTGGGACACATGTACATACTTCCACGTGTACTAAGGTGACCTATTGAGATCTTGGTTTAGCAAAAAAAAATGGAAATTTCAACTATATTGTCCACTTCCTGCTGCTTTGAGAAATCAGGTATTCCTTATTAAGCAAAATGTTTCTCAAAAGTAGGCCCAGGCTTGAAAGCTGCCTCTATCACTTATTTGAAACATATCTTTGAGAAAGTTATTTTAACCTCCTTTTAAGCTCAGTTTCTTCATCTGGAAAATGGAGAGGATAACAGAATTCGTGCAAGAACACATGCAAATACATTGTATATTGTGCAGTATTTGACACAAAATAAGCACCCAATAAATAGTAGCTGCTCTCATTCTCATTCTCATCGTTAGCAAGAAAAGTATGGACTTAAGGCCACTAGAGAGTTAGAACACAGGAGGCGGATGCCGTTGTGAAGTACAGAAAACACATAAAGATTAAGCAGGATCGGAGTTCCCACTGTGGCTTGGTGATAACAAATCCGACTAGTATCCCTGAGGACTCGTTTCTATCCCTTGCCCTGCTCAGTGGATTAAGGATCTGGCATTGCCATGAGCTGTGGTGTAGGTCGAAGATGCGGCTAGGATCCTGCATTGCTGTGGCTGTGGTGTGGGCCGGCAGCTGCAGCTCCTATTCACCCTCTAGCCTGGGAACTTCCATGTGCCATGGGTGCGCCTTAAAAAGGTGAGAAAGAAAGAAAAAGAAAGAAAGAAAGAAAGAAAGGAAGAAAAAGAGATTAAGCAGAATCAGCTGTCAGTAGGTCAATCCACACAACCTCAGAACCAGATGGCTTCCAGCCTTCACACATCATTTCATAGTACTGTAACGGAAAAAAAAAAAAAAAAAAAAAAAAACTGAGCAAAGGGCTAGAAAGGCCCTCATGAGATATGCCAAATACTCAAAGAAATGAACAAACTGTCTACCGTGTCTGTTGGGCTTTCTTGCCCCAGGGATGCCTTAGAACTTGAGTCCCCCCTCCAACCCCCAACACAGTCTCATTCCCATACATGAGCTCCCTAAGTCTGACACAAGCATTTTTCTTCAGGGAGCGGGCAGGGGGTGGAAAAAGGACACAAACCACACTCATTTTTCCTTTGGACCCATTACCTCTTCCCTGGCGATCCACACTGAAGTGAGAATGAGTATTTCTCATCCTGGACCCCCCCTAGTGTCCCCAGACCTCAATTCTTTTTTTTTTTTTTTTTTTTTTTTTTTTTGCTATTTCTTGGGCCGATCCTGCAGCATATGGAGGTTCCCAGGCTAGGGGTCTAATCGGAGCTGTAGCTGCCAGCCTACGCCAGAGCCACAGCAACGTGGGATCCGAGCCGAGTCTGCAACCTACACCACAGCTCACGGCAACGCCGGATCGTTAACCCACTGAGCAAGGCCAGGGACCGAACCCGCAACCTCATGGTTCCTAGTCGGATTCGTTAACCACTGCACCACGATGGGAACTTCCCCAGACCTCAATACTTAACGTTCCTCCAATCCGTGTTGGTTTTCTCTGCAATTTAGAAGGCGGTTCCTCTGCTGTCTCATCTCTGCGGTGAGCCTGCTGCTCTAGGATATCCTCCATTGCTTCTCTGGCTCCTTTCATATGTCCTAGCAGACAGCAGTTTTCGAGAGTGTATTGGCTTTTGAGTAAGAAAAAATTGCCAGTGGACAAAAACAATAAAAAGAATTGGCTTTGGTGTTTGTTTTTTTTCCTGTCACTCAGGATGCCATAAAACACAACTCATTTCTGTGCCCTGAAAAAAAACTTGAACAAGGAAACATGGAGGAGGCATTTGAAAACGTCGATCAAATTGTTGAAGGTAAATGACTCGAGATCCTTTCCAGAATCTTGGTGCAATTCTCTTCTGAAGAGACGTGGAGAGCATGTGATTTCCTCTCAGAAGGACCAGCCTCTCGGGTCTTGGCACTCTGCCTCCTTCCAGATTGTGTGTGTGTTGCTTTGGGGGGCAGGGGGCAGGGAGCAACAGAATCAATAGAAGAAAAACTCCTGAGACTTGGAGCAGTCAAGGACAGAGGTAAAAACAGCAGCAAACACTTTCAACTTGTTATCCAGAGCTACAGTCTCTGAAACAGATGGCCTCTGTCGTCACAGGACAACTGCCTGAGCCATCTGTTCCCTGGTCAGGACACGTCCAGCTGGCCGGTCCCACGTCTCGCTTGCTTTTGAATTTCCAACCAGCACACACCTCCAGGCATTTCCCTGTGCTTGCACTTCACAGGAGAGGTCCACGTGGGCGGACAGGAACACTTTTACATGGAAACGCAGAGAGTGCTTGTTATTCCAAAGACCGAGGACAAAGAACTGGACATTTATGTGTCAACACAGGATCCAGCCCACGTGCAGGTGAGGTCCAGGATCCCCCCACCTCCTAAGTCCTAATTCCATCATGACTTCCACTCAGAGCTGGCCGCCGTTTTACTTGCAGCATCTTAGAATCATCAGAGCAGCTAAAACCTCAGAACCTTTTTTTTTTTTTTTTAATGTTTTCTGATCTTGTCAGGTACATGAAAGAACAGCCAGTCACCTTCAGTTTAAAGAGTCTATCCACTGGCTTCATGCTTAAATGTAATCACAGGATCACATTAAAATGTAATCACAGGATCACCTGCCGTGTTTGACTGGATAACGACACAGTTATTTCTGCGCTTTCTTTCACCCTAAAGCAATCATTATGGGTAACCTTTGGAATAAACACATCACTTTATAGCACTTTTTTTTTCTTTTTTTACTTTTTAGGGCTGCGGGTATGGTATATGGAGGTTCCCAGGCTAGGGGTTGAATCAGAGCTGTAGCTGCCGGCCTATGCCAGAGCCACAGCAACGCGGGATCCGAGCCACATCTGCAACCTGTAGTACACCACAGCTCACGGCAATGCCAGATCTTTAACCCACTGAGCAAGACCAGGGATCAAACCTGTGTCCTCATGAATACTAGTCGGGTTTGTTACCACTGAGCCACAACAGGAACTCCTTTATAGCACATTTTCATCCGCAGTCACAAAGCGCTCCAGGTTTTAGCTGCAAACATATGTTCTTCTTCAATAGATTGTCAGGAATTCACTGGTTTTCACCTTGCTGGGACGTTAGGTGTAGGCATCTGGCTAGACTCCAGCTTCTGACAGGAATCCAGGACTCTGACAGTTTCCCTTTTGGAAAATACCATTTCTCTGCTGGAAAGTCTGATCTCTGAAGATTAACAATGTTTACGAATTCAACAGAGCTCCACGCAACGAAGTCAGATTATATCGTTTGGTTTTTTACTGACAGCAGATGCGGATGAATTTTGCTGGGATGTGGAAAGCAGAAACCTTCTTTGCCATTTCACTCTTGTAAAACTTTCCCATTACCGACCTTTTACAGAAAACGGTGTCCTCTACTTTAAACATCCCCATCAACAGGATCACCTGTCATGTAAAACGAGTAGGTGGAGGTTTTGGCGGGAAGGTGGGAAGACCAGCTGTATTCGGGGCTATTGCCGCTGTGGGCGCCATCAAGTAAGTGCACTTGGAGACACGGAGGAGGTGAAATGCACAGAGAGAGTTGAGAGGCACTTGGGCTGCTGTCATAACCACCTGAGGGTCTTTGGGCAACTCAGCCTCCTGTTTCTTTTTCTTTATAATTATAGGTAATACTACCCACCCTCCTGGAGTTATTGGGAAACTCAGATGCACACAGAACTTTGAATAGTCTAGTTTGCTCTTAAGAGGAAAAGCCGTATTATGAGTGCAACACCTCTACCGCTAAGGCTGCACATCCCTGAGCTTCAGAGAAGATGACCCATTTGGGGGTGGGGCAAGGCACCTGCCCAGGTGGCGTGCCAGGAGGGAGGCTGCTCCCCCACTTTTCCTTTCTACCCTCGGCTGCAGACAGGATGGGGTGAGGGGAAAATTCTCCCATCCGCTGCCTCCCTGCACCTGAGCTGGCTCTTCAGTGTGTGCTCAGTGGACATGTGACATCCTCCACAAGAGCTCTTGTGCTAACCTCAATCAGAAGTCTTGCTCCTTCATGGTGCTGGCTTTTCTATTCCTTGATCTATTTTTATGGCTGTTGATTACTATGTCATAGCTCCAATCAGCCTGCAAAGTTCAAAGGTCCTGCTTCCTTTGACAATTTTCCTGTACTTCAGAGATCCCAAAGCACTCAGATATGGGGCAAGTTTTGCAATGAGAGGTGGGAAAAGGCAGGATCTGAATCCCATCCCCAGTTTTCTCCATCATGAAACTCTCTCTGTTCACAACCACCCAGAACTCAGCAAGGGATAATGAATTCATCGTAATCCCACCAGGCTTTCTACATTTAAGACCTCTCAAACATGACTGCACATTAGTATCATCTGGGGAGCATTTAAATCCAACAGCTAGGCTGCCCCATATTGACCCAGGCATCAGTCTGTTTTAAAACTTCCCCAGTGGTTCCGCTGTTCAGGCAAGTGTGGCAACAAGCACCTTAGGCCGCAACGTCTGCCATGCATTAAGTGGTCCCCAGAGCAGTGTTCTCAAACTGCTGATGATGAGAGTTTCCTGGGCTTGTACAAATTCCTGCCTCCCCTTCCCAGACCCCACTGAAGAAGAATCACCAGGGGATGCACCTGGAAACTATGCATTTAACTGATGCTCCAGGTGGTCCTCATCATTAAAGACCAGGAAACCCTGGGCTAGAATCGTGGATTTCAACACGTACCTGAAGACACCTGCATCAGAATCACAGGGAAGTACAGATTCTGGGGCCCCTCTCAACCTATTGAATCAGGGCCCTAGTGCTAAGCCCAAGAATCTGCATTTCACTAGCACTCCAGATGATTCTTCTGCACTCCAGAGTCTGGGAAGCTCTGCTCTAGACAAACAGAAAGCCTGAATCTCCTAACTACCTAAGGGCCCAACTTAGCCAAACACAGCAACTTGGGCAAAAATGAAGATTTTATCCTAGATGTCCTAGGCCATGTACTTGGCCTTGTTTTTCAGTTGTCCTGTTAAGTTTGCATGTATCTGTTCACACTCTTTATACTTGGTAACTAGTGACGGAGATATGCAAAATATATGGATCTGGGTAAGGGTCAAATTTGAAGCCGTAAGAATATTAGTTAACTCACATATGGCATTCATCCCTTTTGGCTAGATCTCCAAACATGGAATTATAGAACACAGGGATATTAGTAATTTAGTCAAATGTCAATTCATATCAGTGCCTGGCACATCATATGTACTCATGAATATATAAGTGATGAGTGGATGGTTAAATGAATAGTTGAGTGTGTAGGTAGGAGGGTGGATAGACGAATGGGTGGGTAGATTGTTGAATGAGAGGATTGATAAATGGATGGATGGATGGATGGATGGATGGTTGAGTGGGAGGGATGAAGAATCTAAAATTTGTTTTCTTTAGAACTGGTCACCCCATCCGTCTTGTTCTTGATCGTGAAGATGATATGTTAATAACTGGGGGAAGACATCCATTATTTGGAAAATATAAAGTAAGTATTAAAGATGAAAATACTAAAGCACTTCATTTTATTTGAATGGTTTTATCCTTTTCTATTATTCTGATTTTACTAAATTCGAAAAACAATAAACTTAGCATCTAAATTATTAAATATTTAATAAATAGTTAAATATTAAAATATTTGAATACTCAACATTTTACAAGGAACTTTTAGAAAATCTAGTATAGAGTTATGAAGACGTCGAATGATAAAGATACAATTTCCAATAATGATAAAAATACTGTTGAAGGAATAGGATTTATGTTAGTGCTTCCCCAAAGACAAAAAAAGAAAAGAAATAAAGAAATCCACTACAAACATTGTTATACCAAAACTTCTTGACAATAGAAATATTATTTTTCAGTAGAAATGTTTGGAAACAATTTGACCACCTTTATAAATGTTTGTACCAAATGGTTATGAAAATGTCTTAAAAGCTCTTCGTCAATAGGAAAAAAGAATCTACTAACTAGTGAAATAATTTTTTAAATAATTCAATGAATGTTACTATATTTATAGTTGTACAACCATCATCACAACCTAATTTTAGAAGATTTTCACCCCAAACCCCCAGGGAAATAATTTAACATTGTTTCAAGCCACATTCATTGCATTTTTATCCAACTATAGAAAACACTATTAAAAATAATTGCTGGGATCTATTTGACAGCAATACTACTTTTCAAATTCATGACTGAGTTATTAGGACAGTTCCAATGTAATGTTTCTCTATCTAACATGCTTTATTTGGGAATTGCTTATAGCATATACATAGCTAAATTTTCTGTCTGATTTTGTCATTGCCTTAAGAGTACTAAATGATTGTATTCTTAGTATTACTAAAGCCAAGGCTTTCCATACCACACAGAACAATTCTATTTATTCCATTGGCATTGGTAATTTTTATAATTAGAGAGAAAGAACCATAGTTGGCCATTAAATCTTTTAGCCACTTTAAAATAAAAAAAGAACTAAATACTCACCACTATTATTATCTTCCAGGCCCCAGAGCAAAGGTAGAGGCATACGCTGGGATTGTGCCAATTGGTGTTATGATGGTTGTTGAGTTCTGGCTTTGGCCTAGATTATAAATCAGCTTTCAATTATATCACAGTTATGAGACTGTTTTAGTGCTGGTAAAAAAAGGGTACTAAACTATACTAAAAGATGGTTCTAGACTATAAATATGTTGGTAATTAGAGTAATACAAAATATAGTTTTAAAAAATAATCAGGAGTTCCCATCATGGCTCAGTGGTTAACGAATCTGACTAGGAACCATGAGGTTTGGGGTTCGATTCCTGGCCTTGCTCAGTAGGTTAAGGATCTGGCGTTGCCGTGAGCTATGGTGTAGGTTGCAGACATGGCTCAGATCCCATGTTCCTGTGGCTGTGGTGTAGGCCAGCAGCTACAGCTCCAATTAGACCCCTAGCCTGGGAACCTCCATATGCCATGGGAGTGGCCCTAGAAAAGGCAAAAAAGACCCCCAAAAATAATAATAAAAATAAAAAACAAAATAAAAAATAATCAGATATTTTTTAAAAACAAATTTTATTTTTAAATAAATATAATTTTACTTCCAATATTCTAATGTGTGTGTATCCTCATGCAAACCTAGCTAACCAAATTTCTTTGATTATTTAGAACTATTTGTAAATTAACATAAGGTTTATCTGTGAATAGATTCTTTCAAAATTCTTGAAAAGCTCGCACTGAACAGTTTGAGTCTCTCTGCTCCCTCATTTATGATACTACGTTACTTAGCAGTCCTTTCTTCATGAAAAGTCAAAGGCAAACTTCAGCCTAGCATTTGTCAAAATTACCGCAAATTCTGAAATTGTGTATTTTGCTACATTTTTAACTTCTCTGATGTATTATCCAACATTTTCCTTGGCGTAGATGATAAGAACCATATAGGAAAGTGGGTCCATCAATGTATTTATCCCTGTTTTCAGAAAGGCAAGGAGACCAGGGCCAATTCTTTTTGGGTAGAACTACCCTAGGGAGTGGGAATTTTGCTGTTTCAATCTGGGCTGTGCAGACGAAATGGTCTAGGTGAGTAGGGCTAGTGGCAGCTAGTCTAGGTGAACCTGGTGGTAGTTCATCTAGTGCACTTAGTGGCAATTTCAGAAAAATGCAAGTTGCCTTCAGTAAGTTCCAGGAGGAACAGCAGCACTAGCTTGCATGTGTTAGATCCTCCATCAATGACAAAGTACTTCATGGAGAGCTCAGTGAGATGAGAGAGTCAGGTGGACCTCCCAGTGCCCATTCCCCAACCTCAGAAGCTTCCCCAAAAAAATGATGCCCTGTAATTCATCCCAACACACTCTGGAATTCCAGAGACTTTTCCAGAGGGGGGACCCACAGACTAAATTACAAGGAAAATCAGTCCAAAGTGAAGAAGAATCTTCCACAAAAAAGGAAGAAGAGGGTAGCCATTATATGCCAGGAGACCAGCAAGGACTTTAGATTCCATGCTGACTGTGAAGCCAGAAAATTACATGATGAAAGCCAAGGGCTCAGCAAAATTCAGGTCAGAGAACATCTTTGTCAGCCAAGCACTGAAAAACTAGGGAATGTCCAGACGTGGTCCACCCCAGAGCAAACAGGGGTGGTCTATCTTCATGGAAGAGCTGGGCTGTGAATTGTAAACACATGGTAAAATGTCCATCATTTGGTGACAGGTGGGATTCATGAACAGCGGGCGAATCAAAGCTCTGGACATTGAGTGCTTCATTAACGGAGGGTGCATGCTGGATGACTCGGAGCAGGTATGTGCATCAGCAACCGGCACATCCTTGTTGGTGAACAGAATGCAGAATTTCTAGATGAGGAGTTGCCGTCATGGCGCAGTGGTTAACGAATCCGACTAGGAACCATGAGGTTGTGGGTTCGGTCCCTGTCCTTGCTCAGTGGGTTAACAATCCAGCGTTGCCATGAGCTGTGGTATAGGTCGCAGACGCGGCTCGGATCCTGCATTGCTGTGGCTCTGGCGTAGGCCAGCTTCTACAGCTCCGATTCAACCCCTAGCCTGAGAACCTCCATATGCCGCGGGAGCAGCCCAAGAAATGGCAAAAAGACAAAAAATATGTATATAATAATAATAATTTCTAGATGAGTCTCTAAGGAACAGTTTCTTCAAGTACTTGCCCAGTCCCACAAGCAATTCAACTCCGTACTTCACTTTTCGAAAAAAAGAAAAAAGTGCTGTTCAATATATGTGACTATCTCCTTTGATTTTAGGTGACAGAATTTCTTATACTGAAGCTGGAAAATGCATATAAAATCCACAACCTCCGACTCCGGGGCCGTGCATGCCTGACACATTTACCGTCCAACACAGCCTTTCGCGGATTCGGCTTCCCACAAGGAACCCTGGTGACAGAATCCTGCATCACAGCTGTGGCAGCCAAATGTGGCCTTCTGCCAGAAGAGGTAAGGTTGTGATCAGAGTCCTAACCAAGGTTGCGGAAGAATCAGATGGGGGGGGGGCGACCAGCTGCCCAAGGAAAACAGCCTGGAAGAACCACACAAATTAGCCCTGGCTCAGAATTCGAGAGAATTTAAGGGCAACCTGAAAGAACCCACCTCCCTAACAGTTTCCCTCCTTATACAATGATTTTCTTTTTTTGTCTTTTTCGTTTTTGGCTTTTGTCTTTTTAGGGCCCCACCCACAGCATATGGAGGTTCCCAGGCTAAAGGTTGAATCAGAGCCGCAGCCGCCGGCCTACCCCACAGCCACAGCAACTCGGGATCCGAGCCACGTCTGCGGCCTACACCACAGCTCATGGCAACACTGGATCCTTAACCCACTGAGAGAGGCCAGGGATTGAACCTGCAACCTCACGGTTCGTAGTCAGATTTGTTTCCACTGTGCCACAAAGGGAACTCCTTTCTTTTTTTTTTTTTAACTTATACGAAATTACTCTTTCTGAAATTCAAACCATACTGAAGGTATTACAGTAAAAAATGAACATCCGCTTTTGCATCTGCCATCCCTACAGGTCCAGGATAACTGTTGTTATTGATTGTTCTAGTCCTTTCTCTATGTTTACCCACCCATATGTTTATATATGCATACATAAACATTAATATGTGGTGCATATGTGAGCATATGTGGTTATTTACTAAAATGAGACCATAATAAACACAATTCTGCGCCTTATTTTTCTGCATGACAATATGCCATGACCATCTTCTCCTGTTGGTAGAATCATCTATTTCATTCATTTTCGTGACTGATTAGTACTATGTAATACGCATGTACTGTAATTTATTTAGCCACTCCACTATTGATATGCATTCAGTTTGCTACCTATTTTTTGCTTTTAAAATGGCATTGGTACAGAAGTACCAAGGTTATATCTTTGCCCTCTTGTATATGTCTGTAGAATAAACTTACAGAAATGGAATTGCTGATCCTTGGAAACTTTTGAGAGATACTGCCAAAAGAATGCCCTCCAGGAATTCCCTGGTGGCTCAGCAGGTTAAGAATCCCATGTTGCCACTGCTGTGGCTCAGGTCACTTTTGTAGCACAGGTTCAGTACCTGGCCTGGGAACTTCCACACGCCATGGGCGCAGACAAAAAGAGAGAGAGAGAGAATGCCCTACAAAAATATTTTGTGCAAGATCCCAGAAGGTACTCAGTGTGTATGATAAGCCAGACCAAAGAGAGGCAGCCACTGGCACATGAGATAACTATTGATACACTCTTCTACTCCTCACACATTCCAAGCAGATCCCAGCCTGCTTTTTCCACTTCCATCCCATCCTTCCCCAGTATGGACCCTCTGATCCAGCAAAGACTGTCCATGTCTTTGATCCCCTGTGTCCTTAAATTCAACGGGGAAGACCACTAGGTCTGTGATTCGTGATTGTCGGCGTGCTTCCGGCACACAGGGGAACACCCGACTACTGAACAAGGGAGACAGTGGTTATCCTAAAAGAAGTCACATTTCTATGCATCCAAAGGAAGAAGACATCACATTGGCTTGGGGGAGGGACGGCAGGCAGAACGTTCTGGAGAAGATGACACTTGAGATATACCTTGAAGAATAAGAGCACAGAGAATGGACAGGTAGTCTGGGCCAGTGGAACAATTAGAGGCTGCCTCTCTGTGGCTCAGTTTCTTTATCAAGAAAATGAGGACAATAGATTCACCTCACAGCATGCCTGCAAGAATTAAATGAGCTAGCATTCATGAAAACATTTGTTTTCATAAACCAGATAGTATTGTTCCCATGTATCTACAATCATAATTCTTTTATTGTCATTTGAATAGCTGGGGATAATGAAGCACCCTGAGCATATCTCGCTGGGCTCTCCTTCTTTGTCAGATGTTGCAAGTTGCTAGGATAAGACATACCCATACACAAAAACATTTTTTTAAAGATTGTACAGCACATTCCCAAGACAATTGAAAGACTTGGAGAAGGTCTGCTATTTGTCACTAGCTGCAGGCTTTTCCTCTCTAGCAAAACAAATCTTCAGTTATGACAGTAAATCTTTGTTTTAATATGTTACCTGTCAACTCTGCTCCACCCTCTGAACCTTGCAGGGAAAAAAGGAAAATCTGCCTCCTTAGGCCCATGCATCCCACTGCCCTTCACAGATCAGTCACTATCTCTTGCCTCCACTTCCAGGAGGGAGAGACCCTGATTGGTGCATCGAAAAAGAGAGGAGGAGTTCCCATTGTGGCTCATTGGTAACAAACCCAACTAGTATCCATGAGGATGCAGGTTCAGTCCCTGGTCTCGCTCAGTGGATCTGGTGTTGCTGTGAGCTGTGGTATAGTCTGGCAGCTGCAGCTCCGATTCAGCTCCTAGCCTGGGAACTTCCATGTGCCATGGGTGTGGCAGAAAGAAAGAAAGAAGGAGGGAAGGAAGGAAGGAAGGAAGGAAGGAAGGAAGGAAGGAAGGAAGGAAGGAAGGAAGGAAGGAAGGAAGGAAGGAAAGGAAGGAAGGAAGGAAGGAAGGAAGGAAGGAAGGAAGGAAGGAAGGAAGGAAGGAAGAAAGAAAGAAAGAAAGAAAGAAAGAAAGAAAGAAAGAAAGAAAGAAAGAAAGAAAGAAAGAAAGAAAGAAAGAAAGAAAGAAAGAAAGAAAGAAAGAAAGGAGTTCCCATCGTGGTGCAGTGGTTAACAAATCTGACTAGGAACCATGAGGTTGCAGGTTCGATCCCTGGCCTTGCTCAGTGGCTTAAGGATCTGGTGTTGCCGTGAGCTGCGGTGTATGTCATAGATTCGGCTCGGATCCCGTGTTGCTGTGGCTGTGGTGTAGGCCGGCAGCTACAGCTCCAATTAGACACCTGGCCTGGGAACCTCCATATGCTGTAGGAGCGGCCCTAGAAAAGGCAAAAAGACAAGAAAAAAAAAAGAGAGAGAGAAAACAAGATGAGAAATACCCGCCCCCCCATTATTTCTTCGAAAGCACGTGCTGCTCAGAGAAAAAGAAAAAAGACCCTGTCTTCCCCTCACAGAAGTTTACACTTTTAGTGGGGAGGCTTTTCAAGTCTCTATTTCGCAGTCAGTTTCTGTCTTATCATAACTATGGCTCCATTTCCCATCCACTTCAGGTTAGGGAGAAAAACATGTACAAAACAGTTGATAAAACCATCTACAAACAAGCGTTCAGCCCTGAGACCCTAATAAGATGTTGGAACGAATGTCAGGACACGTCCTCCTTTCCCAGCCGAAGAATACAAGTCGAGGAGTTCAATAAGAAGAACTACTGGAAGAAGAGAGGCATCGCTATGATCCCCATGAAGTTTTCAGTTGGCTTTGCTGCATCAAGCTATCATCAGGTAAGTCTCGTACGTGTGGTTAGTGACCCTTGTGTCAGACACACCCTGGGCCCAATCAGCTCGTGCTGACTTGGGATGAGCGTCACGTTTCCCAGGGCCCTAAGCCCCTCTCCCCTGCACTGGGGAGAAGGGTACAGAACTCTCCTAAGCAGCCCCCCTTCTGCAGGCACTTTCAACACAGTGCAGGAGAAAATGCACTGCTGTGTTTGCTTCAAGGGCAGAAAACGACATTGACAAACATGAGACCCGCAGCAGCAAAACTACCAAGATGGAGCGTTGACCCCCCCAACCCTCGCTGTTCAAAAAGGGGACAGGAGCCCCCAAGGCCCGTGGCACCATGCTTTCTGTGCTCGGTGGTCTCACAGCTTGGGCAGGAATGGGCTCCTCCATACACCTAAGTCTGAGGCAGAGATGTCATTTCATTTTGCCTCGACCAGCCGGCTATTCTCCTAGCCACCTCTCCCAGGAATTTGTGTCAATTCTGCAGGAGAAGTGGGGATGGCAGAGTCCAAAATTCCTCCCAGGTTGGGAGTTTGGAGTTAGTAGATGCAAACTATTGCATTTGGAGTGGATTAGCACTGAGATCCTGCTGTATAGCACAGAGAACTATACCTAGTCACTTGTGATGGAACATGATGGAAGATAATGTGAGAAAAAGAATGTATATATGTGTGTGTGTGTGTGACTGGGTCACTTTGCTGTACAGCAGAAATTGACAGAACATTGTAAATCAACTATAATAGAAAAAATAAAAATCTTATTTAAAAAAAATCCTCCCAGGTAGATTTGCAAAAGAAGAGGCGGGGCATTCAGAGACCCCATCCAGAAGGGAAGAGGAAGAGCGGCATGGAGATGAGCCCATTCAGCAGCACAAGGACCCATACAGACAAGTCCCCAGCAGTTCCAGTGGGTCACATACAGGAAGGCCATTAGGAAACTGGGAAAAGCTGTTGCCTCCCATTGCTGCCCACCAAAGCAGAAACGCAACAACTGGACAATCATACATGCATTACATCTAAATATAAATCTAAAAGCTGAAAATGCATTAGGTCTCTTTTGTATATATCATTGAAAGTATTTTTTCACTTACACCCAGCTACTGGCAGGCGATAGGCATGCGCGCGCACACACACACACGCATGCACGCATACATGCACCACAAAAACTGCCCTGTCAAAGGAAATCCTTCTTAGAGAATAAAGCAGTTGCCCCAAATCCCTAATCTACTGGAGTGGAGAAATCATCGGCCCTGCTACTTGCCAGCTGTGAGATATTAAAAAAGTTATTCAACTTCTCTGAGCCTCAGCTTCCCCAATTACGAGATGAGAATAATAATCCTTTCTCCTAGGACTGATGAGGAGTCAATGAGATGCTGAATGTAGGATCTGGCAGGGTTCCCGGAACGCTGTGTGCTCTCCAGGGCAGCCCTAAGCCCCTCCCCAGGAGATCCCAGTCTCCCCCTCAGGGCTGTGGCTCCTCTGGCAGGTAGGACTCTGGCTGGGAGTTGAAGTGTGTTATTCCAGGTCAGCTGATGACTCATGAAGCTGGACCACCTACTCTCTAAATTAGGTCTGAGAAGCACTGTGCTCAGAGGGAGTCAAAAGGCCCACCGTGAATAAATCCTGTTATTAGCACCTACAAGCTTTGAGGCCCCGGAGCTCCTCCAAGCCATCCTGGGCCTCCGGGCAGCTCCAGACATGAATAAAGTCCTAATTTCTCCTTCTCCCGGAAAGAAAAATACCACATTTCCATTCGTCCAATTTAACAGACATTTATTTCGTGTCTCTGTGATTCAGACCGGCTCAAGGTTCTCTGCAGGACTGAGACGAGCAAGACCAGCTGCCCCTCCTTTCAGAGACTCTCAGAAGAGCTCACCACAGTATTCATTTCCCATGGCTGTTGTAACAAAGTACCATGCATGTGGTGGCTTAAAACAACAGATTTATTCTCTCACAGTTGTGGAGGCTGGAAGTCCAAAATCCAGGGCTCAGCAAGGCTATGCTGCTTCCGAAGGCTCCAAGGAAGAGTCCTTCCTCGCCTCTTCCAGCCGCCGGTGGCTCCTGGGGTTCCTCCGCTCACAGCTGCACAACTCCAGTCTCAGCTTCATCTTCACATCACCTTTTTATAGGGACACAAGTCAATGAATTTGGGATCTGCCCAATCCAGTGTGACCTCTTAACTAATGGCACTTGCAAAGACTCTATTTCCAAATAATTCTGAGGTTCCAGATGGACATGGATTTGGGATGCAAGGAACACTATTCAACCCAGGGCACCCCTGTAAGAGGAACTGCAGAGAAAGGGGCCTCTCATTCTTCCCAGAGGGGAACGAGAAGCGTTCCGGCAGGCTTTCATGGAGACAGAGACAGGGGTATGGGGCTGAAGGCTGGGGAGCAGCCAGGAAGAAGCAGCCATTGGGCCAGACTTGGAAGCAAAAGAGGGAAAAGACAGGGATGAATCAGGAAAAGTTCAAGAGACCAAATCCCAAAGGGCCTCGCGTTGTAGCACAGAGCCCGCCTTGCCCAGTGGTAAACCCTTCTTCCCGCCACCATTCCATTCACTTGTCCCTCAAGGGGAACCCTTCCTGGACTCTGCAGAAGCTGTTGGAATCTGTTCTCCCAGGGTCCCTTCTGCCACATCCATGATCCCACAGAACATTCCACATGACAATGACTTGCTCTCCAGCCTGTGCCCCCACTATGTTGTGAGCTGCTGAGGAAGAACCATGCCTTCTTCATCTTGACTTATCCGGAGCTGAGCACAGGTTGGCATACAACCGGTGCAGGCACTTACAAATGTTTATAGAGCCGGTTGGGTGCATGGGCAGCCAGAGAGTTTAAGCAGGGGAGTGACTTTCCAATAGTTGAAACACTATTCACAATCCCCAGGTTTCCAAAGGGACCTCTACTGAAACCAGGTTCTTAAATAGGAATGTTCTTCAGAGGCAGCTTGAGCATGAAACAGAATGAAGCTTCAGAATCCTACCAGGAAAGCCTGCCCCTCTGACCCTTCTTGCTCCACGAGACTGCTGTTCCACTACCTTATGTCTGACATTGAACCTTCCTGAACGCTGACTTGTGCTAAGCTGTGCTTTCTGGGTTATTTCTCCAGGCAGCTGCACTGGTTCATATCTACACTGATGGGTCTGTATTGGTCACACATGGAGGCAACGAACTGGGACAAGGTATTCACACCAAAATGCTACAGGTGAGAAAAACAAAATTCATCTCTCTATTCACTGTTGACATGATAGACATCTGGCACTAATTTTAGAGTAAATGAGGGAGTTCTTATTGAGGCTCAGTGGTAATGAACCCAGCTAGTAACCATGAGGATGCGGGTTCGATTCTGGTCTCACTCCATGAGTTAAGGATCCTGTGTCACTGTGGCCGTGATATAGGCTGGTAGCTGCAGCTCCAATTCACCCCCTAGCCTGGGAACTTCCATTTGCTGCGGGTGCAGCCTTAAAAAAAAGAGAGAGTAAATAATGCAAACAAACCCAAAGATCTTGACTTTTTTTTTTTTTTGTCTTTTGCCATTTCTTGGGCCGCTCCCACGGCATATGGAGGTTCCCAGGCTAGGAGTCGAATCGGAGCTGTAGCCACCGGCCTATGCCAGAGCCACAGCAACGTGGGATCCGAGCTGTGTCTGCAACCTACACCACAGCTCATGGCAACACCGGATCCTTAACCCACTGAGCAAGGCCAGGGATCGAACCTGCAACCTCATGGTTCCTAGTCAGATTCATTAACCACTGCACCACGACGGGAACTCCAGATGTTGACTATTTAGTTGAGAAATTTCTTGCATATCAAACAGAATGGCAGAGGCAGTGGAATCCCACGCATATGCAGGTACTGCTGGAGCTTGGCCAAGGTTTATGGATGGAGATGGTTGTTAGTGAAAACACCACTGATGGGCACCCAGAGCGCTGTGGTGGGTGCACCGTGCAGGCTTACCTAGAGTAGGAATTTCTCAGCTTTTCTCTTTTTTTTTTTTTTAAAGGCCACACCCACAGCATATGGAGGTTCCCAGGCTAGGGTTCAAATTGGAGCTATAGCTGCTGGCCTATGCCACAGCCCCAGCAGCACAGGATCTGAGCTGCATCTGCAACCTACACCACAGCTCACAGCAAAGCCAGATCCTTAACCCACTGAGCGAGGCCAGGGATTAAACCCTGCATCCTCATGGATACTAGTCTGGTTCGTTAACCACTGAGCCATGACAGAAATTCCTTAAAGGCTGTTTTAACACACACATATATACACGAAGTAGAATGATAAAATCCCAGAAGAAAAAAATAATAATCCTTTAAACTGAAATTTTTAACTTTATGACTAATTTACTAGATTGTGGTAGTGCACATCTGTAGCTTTTGACTATCCAGCCCCTCAGCTCCTTTTGAATACCCCTACCACACTCCATGTAGTTCTGAAGGACTCCTAAATTCTGGTACCTTTTAACCTCATCCCCCTCCTGCACCGACACCTGCCACAGATGTAGGCACAGGATCCTGGTCCGGCCAATCCTGGTTCCTGAACCCCATCACCTGCAGGGATTGGTCCAGGAAGAAGACACAGAGACAAGCAAGGCCAATCAGTGTCCTTTCCTGGGACTGATATGCAGATGCTGGGAGAAAGGAACTATTTTTTTCTCCTGTGGTAGTTTAGCTACTATGCTATAAGCCAGGGATTGTCAGAGGCGATTCTGCCAAGGATGAAACTTGTCTACTGTTGGAAATAACATGGCCATTGTAGAAGGAAAAGCAAATGCGAGAGGCTGTGAGAGGACCTGGATGAGACCACAAAGCCCCAGATACCTATATACGCCTGATGCTAGCTCCTTCATCTTTCCCAGTTATGTGGACCAGTAAATTCCTTTTGGATTTTCATCACCAAGAAGTAATCAAATTGTCCTTTTTTTTTTTTTTTTTCCATTTTGCATCTTTCTGAGGAAACTGAATCACTGAAGACTGAAGACGGGCTTTAGGGAATAGATACCTACCCGCAGACATCTAGAGAAAATGTTTTTGCAAAAGTGAGAAGACAGCATCAACCAAGATAGTGCTCTTTTGCTTTCCTTCCTTACATTTCTTTCTTTCTTTTTCATTTCTTCTTAATTAAATATCTTAATTTCCGTATGTGTTTGCTAGAGAAACTAGAAGAAAACAAACAGAAAAGAAAAAAGTAAACAGTACATATTAGAGGAGTATAAGCAAGTGAGAAGTAGAAGAAAAGAGAGAGGAAGCTAAAGTCAAGGTGGGAAGGAGGGCAAGAAAAGACAGGCCCTCAGGGTCATTCCAAGTTCATTTGATGCCGGGACCAACAGACTTAAGACTAAACTCTGAGCCAGATTAGTCAGGCTAATCTCTGTCTCTCTTCTTGTCAATGCCACCAATTAAATCCGAATAATCTTAACTTGGCCAACTCCCTACACATGTAAAATTTAGAAAAAAAGGAAATCCTTAACATCCTGAATGCACTAAATTTGAATGGAAGAACTACAGTGGAATATTACCAAGAACACACTTTAAAAATCAGCATGAGGAGTTCCCGTCATGGCGCAGTGGTTAACAAATCCGACTAGGAACCATGAGGTTGTGGGTTCAGTCCCTGCCCTTGCTCAGTGGGTTAACGATCCGGCGTTGCCGTGAGCTGTGGTGTAGGTTGCAGACGCGGCTCGGATCCTGCGTTGCTGTGGCTCTGGCGTAGGCCAGTGGCTACAGCTCCGATTCGACCCCTAGCCTGGGAACCTTCATATGCCGTGGGAGCAGCCCAAAGAAATAGCAAAAAGACAAAAAAAAAAAAAATCAGCATGAGGCCCTACTAAAAAGTGGTTCTAATTTTTATGACACACTATTTCAGGTTTTCAAGGATATCATGGATATAATAAATAGTAGGAGTTACTGTCATGGTTCAGCAGTAACAAATCCAAGTAGTATCTGTGAGAACAGAGGTTTAATCCCTGGCCTCACTCAGTGGGTTAAAGATCCAGCGTTACCATGAGCTGTGGTGTAGGTTACAGGCGTGGCTTGGATCTGATGTTGCTGTGGCTGTGGTGTAGGTGGGCAGCTGCAGCTTTGATTCCACCCCTCGCCTGGGAACTTCCATATGCTGTGGGTGCCCTAAAAAGACAAAAATGAAAATTAAAAATTAAAATAGTAATTTTTAATTAAGAAAAAATGACAGATCTTCATAGAAATCCTTACCAGACGAAATCATTTCTTTTTCTCATAGGTGGCCAGCCGTGAGTTAAGAATACCCATGTCTTATCTGCACATCTGTGAAACAAGTACAGCCACAGTGCCTAATACAATTGCTACAGCAGCATCCATCGGCTCAGATGTCAACGGCAGAGCCGTGCAGGTGCTTCCTCCTGGCTGGCTGTCCCTGGGTGCTTTCTCCACCTCTCTAGTTTTCCTAGCTGGATACAGGCACAGTGGTTGGCTTTAGAGAAGTCACCTGTGTCACTGAACATAGGCTTGGGATGACCAAAATGTCGGGAGAGTGTGTTAGGGGGAGTAGGCTAAACAGAGGTGAGAAATTGACCCGGCATATAATAGCTCAAACATAACAAAACTTCTTTCTTGCACACGTAACAATCCAGAGGGAATGTTTAGCCATTCAAGCATTCAGATTGATGGCAGTTCCTCCACCTTCAACATGTGGTTTTCAAGGTTGCCCTGAGCATTGTTGCTTCAGTGAGCCAGAAAAGGGAAAGAGCATGGAGGCCAGGCCTGGGAAGGATGCAGGTCACTTCCCCTCATCATCCATCAGCAGAACAGTCTCAGGCCAAGTTCAATGGCCGGAAGTTGGGAAATTGTAGAGCAGTGAGAAATCACAGGCCCAGACACGACAGAAGAAGGGGAGAGTGGATTTTGATGAACAGGCAGTCTGTGTCCCTAGGAGACATAGAAAGAAGAAATCTGGGTACCAAGCAATGCAGACCTGTGCAAGTTTCCCCGATACAAAAAGTTCTTATATGGGGAGTTCCCATCATGGCTCAGCAGTTAACAAATCTGACTAGCATCCATGAGGACACAGGTTCGATCCCTGGCCTTGCTCAGTGGGTTAAGGATCTGGTGTTGCTGTGGCTGTGGTGTAGGCGGACGCTGTAGCTTCAATTCGACCCCTAGATGGGAACCGCCATATGCCTCAGGTGCGACCCTAAAAAGAAAAAAAAAATGTTCTTGCAGGCAGGTAGGCAGGCAGAACCCCAGCCAGGTAGATATGGTGCAATTAAAGTATCTACATCAGCAGAGTGCCACCCCAGCACTCATCCTTTTTCTTCGTATTTATTTTTCTCACTGATGTAAAAAAGACTGCTAAATTCTCACTCGTTCAGACTAGAACCATGACTTCATCTTCCTCCATCCAAAGATCTGTCTGCACAGACTTTTGAAGTAATATCTATTTGTCAGGTTTCTATTATAAACTGTCTACTTTTTCCATTGGGACATTGTGGGGAGGCATATTTCCTCACTCCCAGAATACTGCACTTATACTACCAAGAAAAACCACTTTTTTTTTCTTTTTTTTTTTTGGCTTTTATCTTTTGTCTTTTGAGGGCCGTGCCCACAGCATATGGAGGTTCCCAGGCTAGGGGTCGAATCGGAGCTGTAGCCACCGGCCTACACTTTAGCCACAGCAACACGGGATCCCAGCCGCATCTGCGACCTACACCACAGCTCTCAGCAAAGCCGGATCCTTAACCCACTGAGCAAGGCCAGGGATCGAACCCGCAACCTCATGGTTCCTAGTCGGATTTGTTAACCACTGCACCACGACGGGAACACCAGGATTCCTAACTCACTGAGTGAGGCCATGTATTGAATTCACAACCTCATGGTTCCTAGTTGGATTCATTTCCGCTGAGCCATGACAGGAACTCCAAGAAAAACCACCTTCAAATCCATCTTATCTTCATGGGGACACCTCCTAGGAGCTCAAAAAACAGGCTCTTTTCACTCAGAACAAGGTAGAAAACTTCAAATTCATGAGATTCAATTTTACGTAGAATCAAACACAAGACAGAAAGAGCTCAGTGTGTATGGGAGTTTTCAGCCCAAAATAGGCATTAATCCATCTTTTAGGTTTCTGGAGTTCCCGTTGTGGTGCAGCAGAAACAAATCTGACTAGGGACCATCAGGTTTCGGGTTCAATCCCTGGCCTTGCTCAGTGGGTTAAGGATCCGGCATTGCCGTGAGCTGTGGTGTAGGTCGCAGACATGGCTCTGATCTGACTTTGTTGTGGCTGTGGTGTAGGCCAGCAGCTACAGCTCCGATTCACCCCCTAGCCCGGGTACCTCCATGTGCCATGGGTGCAGCCCTGAAAAGGAAAAAAAAAAAAAAAAATAGGATTCTGTGTTAAGGAGCAGAAACTTTGCAGATATAAATTATTACAAAAACAAATTTATTTTCTCACTTCACACTAAAAGCCAAGGTCTTCACTGCGGGAGTTTGATGGTAGAGAGATGGACATACAAAAGGATAGACAGAGAGTCGAACAATATTTCAGACCCAGAGGGATACTGGCATGTCATTGACAGAGACTTAAAAGCACACATTGGAATGGAAATAGGATGTTTAGTTCCACTTATGTTGATGGCTGGAAAATAGAAAAGAAGGTATAAATACAAAAGTAGAAAAAGAGAAGGAATTTAGAAAGGGGATCTGAGAGTAGAAATTCAGCTACGCCCATATTTTCACAGGAAAGGAAAACACCCTCTAGAACTGATACTCTTCTCAAGGTCAGGGGCTGTGTTTTTTGTTTTTGTTTTTGTTTTTGCTTTTTAGGGCTGTACCCATGGCACATGGAGGTTCCCCGGCTAAGGGTCAAATTGGTGCCGCCTATGCCACAGCCACAGCAACGCGGGATCCAAGCCATGTCTGCAACCTACACCACAGCTCTCGGCAATGCCGGATCCTTAACCCACTGAGCAAGGCCAGGGATCAAACCTGCGTCCTCATGGATGCTAGTTAGATTCGTTAACCACTGAGCCACTACGGGAACTCCAGGGGCTGTGTTTTTATCATCTCTAAGTTCCCAGTGTGTCAATATCAGACATTCCATAAGCATTCTGACCAGATCAATTATCAGCTAATATTCTTCCCTATAAACCCTAACCACTGGGTCTTCTCTAATGAGGATTTCTTCTTTACTCCTTCAAGAATGCTTGTCAGATTCTTCTGAAACGCCTTGAGCCCGTCATTAAGAAAAATCCAGAAGGCACCTGGGAAGACTGGGTAAGCATTCCCCTCTGTCTGTTACTACAAATGAGAAAACTTCCAAACCAGCGCTGAGAGTGCCGTGGCCGTGCACAGCCACACCACGTAGAATCAGTTCTAGGAGCGGGTTTCTGTGAAAGGGCAGGATCCCCAGGTTCAGACAGCTGCTCCATGATGTTTCTCAGGTGTGAGTGGCGAGAGAGCACAGGGAACAGCATCACTGAGAGGAGGAACAGAAGTGTATGAAGAATTAACAGAGGCCTTACCCTCCCTGCTTATGTAAAAAAGAAGAGGAAAATACTGTGTCTTCCTAAGCCACAAAAAAAAAGTTGATTTTTTTTTTTTTGGTCCTTTTTAGGGCCACACTCGTGGCATATGGAGATTCCCAGGCTAGGGATCTAATCGGAGCTGTAGCCACTGGCCTACACCACAGCCACAGCAATGACGCCAGATCCAAGCCACGTCTGCGACTTACACCACAGCTCACGGCAATGCTGGATCCTTAACCCACTGAGAGAGGCCAGGAATTGAACCCGCAACCTCATGGTTCCTAATCGGATTCGTTTCTGCTGTGCCATGACGGGAACTCCCAAAGTTGATTTTTTTTTTTGTCTTTTTGTTGTCATTGTTGTTGCTATTTCTTGGGCCGCTCCCGTGGCACATGGAGGTTCCCAGGCTAGGGGTTGAATCAGAGCTGTAGCCACCGGCCTACGCCAGAGCCACAGCAACGCGGTATCCGAGCTCCGTCTGCAACCTACACCACAGCTCACGGCAACGCCGGACCCTTAACCCACTGAGCAAGGGCAGGGACCGAACCCGCAACCTCATGGTTCCTAGTCGGATTCGTTAACCACTGCGCCATGACGGGAACTCCCCAAAGTTGATGTTTTGAGTAGAGAGGAAGAAAACTAAAAAGCCTAATTGCTATTTAATATGTTTTAAGGAAAATGACTTGCTTAATCTAACTTAACAATGTCCTATATCTTATTTTATTAGAAGAATTATCTCATACTTTCACATACACTTGCCAGAGGTCTAACACTTAAAAATGAAGCTCCAAAATCTTCTGAACTAAACCCCTACATCATGGATGTGCAGCAGGATCCTATTTTATGTACTTAATTTGGATTTCTGAACTCAATCAGAAGGAAATTGTAATCATACCAGTTGAGGAGAAAAAAATATTAGGATGGCTTCTATTATTGGTCACAAAGCACCAGCAAAAACTGTCAAATGTCAATTTTGATATGTAGAATCTTTTCATTTTTCATTTATCAAGTGGTACGTTTATTTTATTCTGACTGAATATGCCCAATCTGCAGATCGAAGCTGCTTTTGAACAAAGAATCAGTCTTTCAGCCACCGGATACTTCAGGTAAAAATTACGATAATGTCTTGACTAAGAAAATATGAAGCAATCCAATTGCTCTGGGCCCCAGTTCGCTCATTTATAAATATGATTTTTTAATTGAGGTATAATTGATTTACAATGTTGTATTGGTTTCTGGTGTACAGCAAAGTGATTCAGTTATATATATATATTCTTTTTCTATTTTTTCATTATGGTTGCTTATGAGATATTGAATATAGTTCCCCGTGCTATACAATAAGGTCCTTGGTATTTATCCATCCTATATATAATAGTTTGCATCCCAAATTCCCAATCCAACCATCCCCCACCCCATAAAATAAGTTTTTATTATGTGAACCGTAAGGTCCCTTCTAGGCCTCAAATTCTATGACTTCACATAGGCCTTTGAGCTATGTCCAGAGAAATAGTAAATAATAAAAATACCCCTATTTGGTTAAAAAAAATTTAACATGACTTAGCACATCTGATCATTATTTACTATTCTTTATTATGAGTAGTAAGAAAATATCATTAAAAATAACTTGTGGAGTTCCCGCAGTGGCACAGTGGGTTAAGAATCCAACTTCAGGAGTTCCCGTTGTGGCTCAGTGGAAACAAATCTGATTAGTATCCATGAGGATGTGGGTTCAATCCCTGGCCTCGCTCAGTGGGTTAAGGATCTGACATTGCCTTGAGCACTGGTGTAGGTCCCAGATGAGGCTCAGATCCCACGTTGCTCTGGTTGCCATGTAGGCTGGCAGCTGCGGCTCTGATTCAACCGCTAACCTCGGAACCTCCTTATGCTGCACCTCTGCACTCCTCCAAAAAAACAAATAAAGAGAATCCAACTGCATGGGCTTAGGTCACTGAAAAGGCTCAGGATCAATACCCAGCCTGGCACAGTGGCTTAAAGATTCAGCATTGCCACAGCTGTGCCTCAGATCCCCTGGCCCAGGAAGGAACTTCCATATGCCATTGGTGCAGCCATGAAAGAAAGAAAAAAGGAAAGAAAGAGAGAGGGAGGAAGGGAGGTGGGGGGGGAAGGAGGGAGGAAAGGAGGGAAGAAATGAAGGAAATTACAATTCAGTTTTACAAATCTCCCTCCCTTTACCATAAAAACCTCTCTTTTTCTTTTCTTTTCTTTTCTTTTCTTTTGTTCTTTTTTTTTTTTTTTTTTAGGGCTGCACCCACAGCATGTGGAAGTTCCCAGGCTAGGGGTCAAATGGGAGCTGCAGCTACCAGCCTACACCACAGCCACAGCAATGCCAGATCCTTAACCCACTGAGGGAAGCCAGGGATTGATCCCACATCCTCATGGATACTAGTTGGGTTCATTACCACTGAGCCACAATGGGAGCTCCCCAAACCTTTTTTTTTTTTTTGTCTTTTTGTTGTTGTTGTTATTGTTGTTGTTGTTGTTGTTGCTATTTCTTGGGCCGCTCCCGCGCCATATGGGGCATATGGAGGTTCCCAGGCTAGGGGTTGAATCGGAGCTGTAGCCACCGGCCTACGCCAGAGCCACAGCAATGCAGGATCCGAGCCGCGTCTGCAACCTACACCACAGCTCACGGCAACGCCGGATCGTTAACCCACTGAGCAAGGGCAGGGACCGAACCCACAACCTCATGGTTCCTAGTCGGATTCGTTAACCACTGCGCCACCACGGGAACTCCTCTTTCTATTTTGAAGCTCCTTCCGGGCAAGAGAAATGGGTAAGTGGGCCATCTCCAGTCATCATTTGTGCAGTGCCTGGCCCTCAGTAGACATGTAGTAATCAAATGAAGCACAGAGAGTAGATGTGACTGTCAAATGCAGGAAATGTATGATGTTATGTATGATGTTAGTTTTACAATCTAATGAAACAAACCACCAAACCAGACACACACACACACACACAGTAAAGCAGATCTTCACGAAGAAAGGAGCTAATGGTCAGCCCAGTGTCTTGTACAAAGTAAGTTCCAAATTCCTGAGTTTAGTTCCCCCAAAAGAGGGCAAATCAGCCCTCTAGCTGAGTCCATCTTCCCATTAATAATTGCATCAAATTACCAGCCCTTTTTCACCAGCCTTGAATTACTATCAGTCTCCTGTGAGTTCAGTTGGCGAAATCTAGAGAGGCCCTCTGGGAACCCTAATAAAATTCAGTTGAGATTTTCAACATGCAGATCCAAAGCTCAAGACACAGACACCCTGTGAGGTCTGGATGGAGAAAGTTTGTTGGCTTCTCTCTTTTTGGCATCCTAACAGCAGCACAAAAAGCATCCTCTTTTTTTTTTTTTTTTTTGTCTTTTGTCCTTTTTAGGGCTGCACCTGAGGCATGTGGAGGGTCCCAGCCTAGGGGTCTAATTGGAGATGTAGCCACCGGCCTACACCACAGCCACAGCAACGATAGATCCAAGCCGTGTCTACAACCTATACCACAGCTCACAGCAACGCCAGATCCTTAACCCACTCTGAGGCCAGGGATCGAACCCACAACCTCATGGTTCCTAGTCAGATTTGTTTCCGCTGCACACAATGGGAACTCCAAGCATCCTCTTTAAAAGGGAGTTCCCTGGTGGTATAGTGATTAGGATTTGGTGCTTTCACCACTGCGGCATGGGTTCAATCCCTGGTCTGCACATGTGGTGCAGCCAAATAAATAAATACATATAAAATAACATAAAACAAAATGAAATGAAATGGAAATGTTAGTGTTGCTGTAACTAGCTAGACCGTAAATACAGGTAGCAGTTTAAATGATCTTAAAAGGCATTTGCAATGAACATCAATCAAATAAAATGCTATCATTAAAACTTGGGTAACGTTTAAAACAATCAACATTGTTTGCAGCTCCCCTCCCAAACTTAAGGGCTTTATCTCCTCCATCAGGGGCTACAAGGCCTTCATGGACTGGGAGAAGGGAGAGGGAGACCCTTTTCCCTACTATGTCTATGGAGCAGCCTGTTCTGAGGTCGAAATTGACTGCCTGACAGGAGCTCACAAGGTAAGTCAAATCTAACTTTCCTCTTGGCAAGTTAAAACAACAAAGTTGCATTTATATTAATAGCCAAATTTCATTATGTAACACTTGTATAAAAAGAAGGAGATTCTTTCAATTCCATGGGAATGTCAGAAGACCCAGCTTTATCTTGAACTTCTACTCAAAAAGGAATTTCTACATCAAGAAGGAATTGCTCATGACAGCTGAATTGCATTAAAGTTTTTATTCCATTTCAGACAAAATTACTTTCCAAAGATTTATTTTCTCAAAAGGAGGGTGGGGGGTTCTATTCCTAAAGAAAGATCAAGTTACTTATCTGACTAGGTAACTTCATAAATTGTCTTGAGTAAATGTTTGGAAAGCACACAGCAATATTATATCTCCCCAAAGTCAATTATCCCGAGTGCTACTGGTCCTAAAGAAATAGATTTGGGGAGGAGTTCCCATCGTGGCGCAGTGGTTAATGAATCCGACTAGGAACCATGAGGTTGTGGGTTCGGTCCCTGCCCTTGCTCAGTGGGTTAAGGATCTGGCGTTGCCGTGAGCTGTGGTGTAGGTCACAGACACAGCTCAGATCCCAAGTTGCTGTGGCTCTGGTGTAGGCCAGTGGCTACAGCTCCGATAGGACCCCTAGCCTGGGAACCTCCACATGCTGCAGGAGTGGCCCTAGAAAAGGCAAAAAGACAAAAAGAAAAGAAAAAAGAATGAAATAGATTGTGGGAGAAGGGAGGGAGGTACTTAAAATAGTTTTCATGTTTGCTATTTAAGTGAGCATTAAGAAACCACCTGCTGGAGGCAGAGTTCATATTTAACCAAAAACTAATAACTTCCATCAAAAAGTATAAACCCCAGGTACCATGCCCGAAACAGAGAGATTACAGAAACCTTAAAATAGAATATCATATAATCCAAAGTATTGGAAATTTACAGAATGAACCAATGGCACATCTATATTCCATACACAAATTATTCCAACATCATCCTGAACCACTCAAAATAGAATTGGCCAGTTCATGTATAATAAGAAGGACTTTGCAAATACTGCCATAAATTTTATCAAAATGTCTTTTATTGCCCCGTTGTTGGTTAACTTGTCCCCTGCTTAAATAGTCTATAAATTAGATAACAATGCCGTAAATGAAAAGGTTGCCCTCACGTTCCACTCAAGTTCATCCTTGGGACATTAATATGATGTCTCCATTTTCATTCTAAATCATTGTGAAGAAGTCAACTCATGAAATTAGGATCACAGATTACTCACAGCATTATTTTAAAACTGTGTTTCAGGATGCTTTTCACCTCCTGGTACACAGAGATAATGATAATATTTGCACAGCACACTGTTGCAAACAAGGAAGCCTTGGTGGTAGGTGACCAACCTGGGGGTCCTGCCCAAGGCCCCCCAAAAGCCCAAGTGCCAGTGTCTTGACCCCCTCCCCATAACCTATTGAGGGTTCACATAGGATGGGAAGCAGTTTTTAGAAATCAACTAGTTGCCTGGTCCTCCACCCTAAAGGTGATGTTGCAAGATTTAGCAAATAAAAAAATAGGACTCCCAGTTAAATTTGAATTCCAGGTGAACAACAAATAATGTTCTGGTATAAATTTGCTCCACGCAATAATTGGACATACTTATTTTATCTGGCAGTTCAGCCTGGGGGTCTTGGTACAAATCCCTGAAGAAAGAAACTTCATTCTTTAAAGAGGCAAAACTTACTTTAAATAAAGAGGAATTCAAGAAATTTTTTTTGGTCTTTTTTGTCTTTTTAGGGCTCCACCTGCAGCATATGGAGGTTCCAAGGCTAGGGGTCAAGTCGGGGCTATAGCCACTGGCTTATGCCACAGCCATAGCAATGCCAGATCCAAGCCATGTCTGTGACCTACACCACAGCTCACAGCAATGCCGGATCCTTAACCCACTGAGCAAGGCCAGGCATCAAACCCACATCCTCATAGATGCTAGTCAGGTTTGTTAACCACCGAGCCACGACGAGAACTCCATTTTTTTTTTAATCAGAGAAATTAAATGGCAGGCCCTATTGCTGATGGCTGTTTGTGGTTGGTGAACTAAAACATCTGAAGATTGAGTTAGTGGACAGCCATTTCTTCCCAGTTTCCAACACCTATAGTGCAGAATACACTAGGTTTCAAGATGGATATGAATTGAAACCCACCCTGAGGTATGTCTACCTCCTGCCCTACCCAGGTTGAGAATGGACGAAGGCTGGTCCCAGTGCCCATCACAGGCATCTGAGAGGCCGACAATTGAGTCAAAAAATGAGCTTCCCACCCAAAGGACTTGAAAGTAGGAGCCCAGGCATTGGGCCTAAACAGAGAGGGACAATGTTATCAGAACGAGCATTGGACATGGCGGCAGAAGGAAAGCCCAGAGATATTTCTGGGACAGACCACAAATTCGCTGGGTTTTCTGTGGCTCCTTTGCAACCTGCATGCACATGCCCAGGGACACAACAGAAGGGCCAAGGTAGTGTGATGTTTCTCAGGGAAGGAAGTATATTGGTCTTGACACTCAACCTTAACACACCCAAGATCTTGCAAATCCCCAAGTTCACACATGCCACCATGGCTACATGATTTCTTCAGTGAACTGGAGATGATACCACTGACAGCAAACCATCACGAGGTCTAGATGAGCTCACGATTATATTATGATTATATTATAACAAATCCAGGCTGAGACTCAGATGAACAAGCAGCTTCAATTATTTACTAAGTGACACTCAAAAACACCAACATGCCTTGGACTTTGGAGTCCCTTAAGAGAAATCAAAACCAGGAATGCAGAAGACCTTTTGGGGTCATCGACAGTCCATGTGCTAAATTTTGAAGAGCTTAGCAGATGTCTTATCGTCTCTAATGCTGATGGGGTTTGATGCAGTTCTAATTAACCAATAAGAGTTCTGGTATAAATTGGGAACGTTTGAATAAACCTTAAAGTAGTATTTTTTTTTGTCTTTTGTTTTTAGGGCCACACCCACGGCACGTGGAGCTTCCCAAGCTAGGGGTCAAATCGGATCTATAGCCACTGGCCTATACCACGGCCACAGCAACGAGGATCCAAGCCGCGTGTGTGACCTACACCGCAGCTCATGGCAATGCCAGATCCTTAACCCACTGAGCAAGGCCAGGGATCGAACCCAAGTGCTCATGGATCCTAGTCGGGCTCATTAACCACTGACTCCTTAAAGTAATACTTTTTTTTTGTCTTTTTTGTCTTTTTTGTTGTTGTTGTTGTTGTTGTTGTTGTTGCTATTTCTTGGGCCGCTCCTGCAGCATATGGAGGTTCCCAGGCTAGGGGTTGAATCGGAGCTGTAGCCACCAGCCTACGCCAGAGCCACAGCAACGCAGGATCCGAGCCGCGTCTGCAACCTACACCACAGCTCACGGCAACGCCGGATCGTTAACCCACTGAGCAAGGGCAGGGACCGAACCCGCAACCTCATGGTTCCTAGTCAGATTCGTTAACCACTGAGCCACGACGGGAACTCCTAAAGTAATACTTTTAATTCAAGTTTCTATGGTCAAATAATTTTCATTTTTGGCAGAAAATCAGAACGGACATCGTCATGGATGCATGTTGTAGTCTAAATCCAGCCATTGATATTGGGCAGGTAGGTGCTGGCCCACCTGGATGAATGCTGCTTCCTGGGTGTCATTGTGGGGTAGGTAGAGGCCTTCTGAAAATAAGCACACAATGTCACAGAGCTTGACATTTTCTCCCTTCAGATTGAAGGTTCATTTATTCAGGGAATGGGCCTCTATACCACTGAAGAGCTGAAATATTCCCCAGAAGGTGTCCTGTACTCTCGAGGCCCAGATGCGTACAAAATTCCAACCATCACTGACGTCCCTCAAGAGTTTCATGTCTCCCTGCTGCCGTCATCACAAACCCCATTAACCATCTATTCATCCAAGGTAAGTGTTCAAACCTACTAGCACACAATGGAATGGATCAGATGGCTTGGCCTGAAAGCAGGTGGACAAAATAAAAAAATAAAGGTCAACCGTTATCAGGATCCAGTCATGAAAGACTGTCAGAACTTGGAATCATCTAGAGAAATATGAGATTCGGAGAAGATAAATGATCCACCTAATGGCAATCCCGGGCCAAGGATTTTATTTATTAATATCCTCTTTCAGAGTCCTGCATGGCACACTGGGTTAAAAACCTGACTGCAGCAGCTCAGGTCACCACAGAGGTGGGGTTTGGTCCCTGGCCTGGCACAGTGGGTTAAAGGATCCAGCTGTGGTGTAGGTTGCAGCTGCAGCTCAGATTCAGTCCCTGGCCCAGGAACTTCCATATGTGGTGAGTGCCGCCATAAAATTTAAAATATATGTATATGTATTTTTTCACTGAAATACTCTAAAATTCAGCAAAAAGCTTTGATTTGATAGAATAACATTGTAGCTTAAGACATTCTCACTAAGAACCTTGAGACTGGAGTTCTGTGGTGGCTCAGGGGGTGAAGGATCCAATGTGGTTACTGCTGTGGCTCTGGTGACTGCTGGGGCACCAGTTTGATCCCTGGGTCCCGGAACTTTCACATGCCTTGGGCGTGGTCAAAAAAAAAAAAAAAAAACCCTTAAGACTAAAATATTAAATGGGATTAAAGCACATGCTATTGAAATCTTAAAAGCATCGGCAGCTTGGACAGAACCCTAAACGAGGGCTCGGAAGAGCTGGATTCCTGCCCAGCCCTACCAACTCCTTATGATTGCCCGTGGGGCAATCAGAATTCTCAGTCATACCCATACTCAGAAGTGGATCTGAAGAAGTATTTCTCAACTGGGTGGGGGGGCAGTTGAAGGAACATGTGGCAATGTCTGGAGAGGTTTCAGGTCATCACAACTAGGGGAAAATGTCACTACTAGTGGGCAGAGGCCAGGGATGCTGCTAAACAGCCTTCAATGCACAAGACAGCCCCCCACCCCCACCAAGAAAGAATGATCTGGTCCAAAGTGTCAACAGTGTCGGGAAACAAAGACACCGAGGTTAAGTAATTGGTAAATAGTGAAACTGAGAATTAAAAGAAAGATCAGCATTTGTTTGCATCGTGATATGTCCATTACGTGAAAACTCCCCTTGGGATAGAAACTTCATTTAGGTTTGATCTGAATTGTTAAAAGTTTCTTTAAAATCTTTTGGGTGACTGCTTACGAGGGGCAGCAAATTGATACTTAAAAAGAAAAATGAGGAGTTCCCGTCGTGGCTCAGTGGTTAATGAATCCGACTGGAAACCATGAGGTTGCGGGTCCGATCCCTGGCCTTGCTCAGTGGGTTAAGGATCCAGCATTGCCCTGAGCTGTGGTGTAAGTTGCAGACGAGTCTCGGATCCCATGTGGCTGTGGCTCTGGTGTAGGCAGACGGCTACAGCTCCAATTCGACCCCTAGCCTGGGAACCTCCATATGCCGCAGGTACGGCCCTCGAAAGGCAAAAAGACAAAAAAGAAAAAGAAAAGAAAAATGAGGAGTTCCCGTCGTGGCGCAGTGGTTAACGAATCCGACTAGGAACCATGAGGTTGCGGTTCGGTCCCTGCCCTCACTCAGTGGGTTAACGATCCGGCGTTGCCGTGAGCTGTGGTGTAGGTTGCCGACGCGGCTCGGATCCCGCGTTGCTGTGGCTCTGGCGTAGGCCGGTGGCTACAGCTCCGATTCGACCCCTAGCCTGGGAACCTCCATATGCCGCGGAAGCCGCCCAAGAAATAGCAACAACAACAACAACAAAAAAGACAAAAAAAAAAGAAAAGAAAAGAAAAATGTGTTCACATATATCTGCTGAAATTTTACCTTTTCCAAACTGGATCCCACTTTGAGCCCCAAAATCTCCTCTGGACATATAGTTATGGTAATGAAGGTGAGGGGGTGGAGGGGGCGGGGCAAATTTGAAAGGAAAAACAGTCAGCAGCACCTTTGGATTCTCATGAGGCTGGACATCACTCAAAGGGGAAAAGCAAAAGGAAGCTCAGAGCCCAACCTTCAGGCCACCAAGAGTAACAGAGCAGGCCCTTGCATCCTTGTGCTTGTGGCTGGACACTCATTGGGAGACCATCCAGAAAATCATGGGTTTGCAGGTTCCCCATGGGGTGTACTATGTAATGATAACAGGACCCTGCCAGTTACCAGGTGCTGTGCTGGGTGCTTCCTGAACTTCACGGGACCCTGTCAGGTAGGTATCATTGCTGAATTTCACTGATACAAGAGCAGGAGCTCAGAGATAAGATCTCACTCAGAGAAACACAGGGAGTGAGGATTCAAACTCCATTTCTCCAGCTCAGGGATTGCAAACTGGGGTTCGGGGGGTAGGGGAGAGAACTGGCAGAATCCAGCCTGCAAATGCGTTTTCTGTGGCCTACACAGTGTTTCCAAAAGTGAGGGATCTTCCATTAAAATACAATCTCTTAGAGTTCCTGTTGTGGCACAGTATAAACAAATCCAGCTAGGAAACATGAGGTTGCAGGTTCAAACTCTGGCCTTGCTCAGTGGGTTAAGGATCCAGCATTGCCGTGAGCTGTGGTGTAGGTCGCAGACGCGGCTCGGATCCTGTGTTGCTGTGGCTCTGGCATAGGCTGGCGGCTGTAGCTCCGATTAGACCCCTAGCCTGGGAACTTCCATATGCCGTGGGTACAGCCCTAAAAAGATAAAAGACAAAAATAAATAAAATAAAATAAAATACGATATCTAAATGCTCTTGAAAAATTGGATGATCTGGTAGTTTGGGCTGCATTCCTGGAAACAGCTAGCTAGAGTCAAAGAAGAGCTGCCCCTTTAGATAGGTCCCAGGATTGCCTCCACTTGCCCATAATCCCCACTATTCCTTATTGTCCTGCATCTGCCCACATCATTCATTTACGTACCTGACTGTTCCCTACAGGTGACAGGCTTGCAACTCATCATCTGGTACCATAGTCTATACTCTTTCTTCTAGAGCACCTTGCCTCTCCTGACCCTGGAGTCATAATGAAGCATTTTTTCTCTCTGTTGATGAAGTGGTCCAGTTCAGTCTATTGAATGTGCTTTTTTAAAGAGTGTATCCTGGAGTTCCCGTTGTGGCGCAGTGGTTAACGAATCCGACTAGGAACCATGAGGTTGTGGGTTCGGTCCCTGCCCTTGCTCAGTGGGTTAACGATCCGGCGTTGCCTTGAGCTGTGGTGTAGGTTGCAGACGCGGCTTGGATCCCGTGTTGCTGTGGCTCTGGCGTAGGCCGGTGGCTGCAGCTCCGATTCGACCCCTAGCCTGGGAACCTCCATATGCCGCAGGTGCGGCCCAAGAAATAGCAACAACAACAACAACAACAAAAAAGACAAAAAAAATTAAAAAAAATAAAATAAAGTCCCATTTGCCTTGAATGAATGAATAAAAATGAAAAGACATCTTTAAAAAAAAAAAAAAGAGTGTATCCTTCCCTCACCACACACACACACACACACACACACACACACATCGCTTTCCTATAGAATAAAGATTTAACCTACACAGAATTTCTAAATAGGGAGGTTCAGGTGACACTGGGATTTTGAAGAGTACTCAAGCTTCAGTCAGTCAGTAAGTCAGTCAACAAACACTTTTTTTGGTTGTGCCCATGGCATGTGGAAGTTCCTGAGCCAGGAATCAAACCCACACCACAGCAGTAAATAGAGCCACAGCAATGACAATGCTGGGTCCTCACCCACTGAGCCACCAGGGAACTCCAACTCCAATTACTGAAAATTGTTGTGTGCAAGACGCTGTACTCGGAGTTGGGGATACAATGGTGGAAAAGACCTGCCCCTCACCTATGATGCTTATGGTCTAGTGTAGAAGCTTCTAAAACAAATGTGCTTTCTTGCAGGGCCTGGGGGAGTCCGGGATGTTCCTGGGGTCATCTGTGTTCTTCGCCATCACTGATGCTGTGGCTGCAGCCCGCAGAGAAAGAGACCTAGCTGAGGACTTCATAGTGAAGAGCCCAGCGACCCCAGAATGGGTTCGAATGGCCTGTGCAGATCGATTCACGGAGATGGTATGGAATTATTGTTTATTTTCCTAAAAGGTGACTTTTCTGTTTCCTGCTTCTTAAACCACTTAGGTAAATTTATAACCTAATGTGTGTCTAATCAAATTATAAGAGCACTTTATATATTATAAGCCCTTTATAAAATATATAAGAGCACTTTATATAAGCTAATCAAAGGACAAGATGATAAAAATAAGTTACGCAAATACCTTTTGAATATGGAGTAATTTTAACTTTATAAAAAGCATTTCCCCATCTGTTACATAATTTGATCATCTCGACAACTCCGAAGTAAGATACCTTGATTATGCTTCAAAAACTAATAGCCAGGAACTTTTTTTAATTAAAAAAAAAGAAAAAAATTAATAGTTAATGTGAAACTAACTGATCTCACCAAACTGTTCCAATTATTCCCTCCCTCCTGCCATCCTCCCTAATCTATCCTGTGCTTCAACAAACACAAAAAATAACCCAGGTCATGGAGTCGTATTTGATAATATCACTTTCCATGTTCCCTATATGAACACAGGGACACCCAATCTGTCCTTCATTTAGAAAGCATGTCATCTCATTACCTGCTGTTGTTTTCCACCTCATTCCATTTCGTGGCAATGCCTCCCAGCCTGGGGCAAAGACTCAGGAGCCATCTGCTAGGTTCACATGCACAGAGCAGTCCCAACTTGCTGATTGTGGTGGACACACAACGTTGGGTAGGTCATTGAGTCCACCCTATGCCAATTTCCTCATAGTTTCCTAACATAAACAATAATAAAAAAAATAATAACAGTAGTTTGCATTGACTGCGCACTGTAATAAATATTTCACAGATTATCTCCTTAGTCATTCCTACAACTCTTAACAGGTAACTTCTATTGTTTTCTTCATTTTATTTTTGAAGGAACTGAGGTACAGGCATTTGCCCAAGGTCAAGATTCAAGCCCAGACTGTGTGGCTCCAGTAGAAGTATATTGCCTCCTAGAGAGAAAAGAATTAATTCTCTACTTCCTAAAAGAAATGTGTAGGAGTTTCTGTCATGGCTCAGTGGTTAATGAACCCAACTAGTATCCATGAGGACACAGCTTCACTCAGTGGGTTAGGGATCTGGCGTTGCCATGAGCTGTGGTCTAGGTCACAGACACATCTCGGATCCTGCATGGCTGTGGCTGTGGTATAAGCCGGCGACTACAGTTCCAATTCGACCCCCAGCCTGGGAACTTCCATATGCCACGGGTATGGCCCTAAAAGACAAAAGACCAAAAAAAAAGAAGATAAGAAAAGAAAAAAAAAGAATTATGTATTTTCATATCTATATTAAAAGAAGCCCAAATACTTAACCAACCTCTTCAAAACAGCCAGCCCATGAGTGACAGCATAATGCACCCCAGGATTTAGGAATATTGCTTCAAGGGATGTGTCATGATTACTCATTTCCTTCCCCTACACGATCCGTCCTCTCCCATCTCCAACTCTGACTCAACTTTTCTCATACGTCAGTAACACTGCCCACCCTGCATTTCCCTGCAGGTCTCCCAGAGACAGTTCTGCCTCTCAGGCTGACACTCACACAATTACCCCATTTACAGAAAGGATTCCAATCACCTGCCTTGGGCTGCTCCCTCCTCAGATGGCCAAGGCCAGGGAACCAGCCCTCCTCCACTCCAGGACCTCCTTCTCTAGGCTGATTTTGGCCTGGAGCACTGTGGCTGCTTACCTAATATCACCGGTGACACCATAACTGAGGAATCACACGACCTTCACCCCCAAAGCATAAGCACTTCAGACCTCGAAAAAAATATTCCCAGAGTTCCCGTTGTGGCTCAGCAGGTTAAGAATCCAACTAGTACCCATGAGGATGCAGGTTCGATTCTTGACCTCACTCCATGGGTTAAAGGCTCCAGCATTGCTGTGGCTGTGGTGTAGGCCAGCAGCTGCAGCTTGGATGCAACCCCTAGCCTGGGAACCTCCATATGCTGCAGGTGCAGCCATTTAAAAAAAAAAAAATGTTCCTGATCACATGTTGCAGTAATAAATATCCTCTTCTGGAATGGTGCAGGTCAGGGAAACTAAAAAACACAACAGAAAGATACCACTAGTCTTCCTTTCTTGCCTGGGTGTAACATTTTCAGTCTTCAAATGTCCCAGCTCTTAGAAAATTAATTCCTGGAGTTCCCATCATGGCGCAGTGGTTAACGAATCCGACTAGGAACCATGAGGTTTCGGATTTGATCCTTCGCCTTGCTCAGTGAGTTAAGGATCTGGCGTTGCCCTGAGCTGTGGTGTAGGTTGCAGACGCGGCTCAGATCCCACATTGCTGTGGCCCTGGTGTAGGCTGGCAGCTACAGCTCCAATTAGACCCCTAGTCTGGGAACCTCCATATGCCACGGGAGTGGCCCTAGAAAAGGCAAAAAGACAAAAAAAAAAGACAGAAAAAAAAGAAAATTAATTCCTTCATTTCTAAGATTTCTTTCAGGCCTTTTTTTTTTTTTTTTTTTTGCTTTTTAGGGCCACACCCAAAGCCTATGGAGGTTCCCAAGCTAGAGGTCTAATTGGAGCTGCAGCTGCCAGCCACAGCCACAGCCACACCAGAACAGAGCCACAAGCTCACAGCAACGCCAGATCCTTAACCCACTGAGCAAGGCCAGGGATCGAACCCCCTCATCCTCATGGTTCCTAGTCGGGTTCATTAGCCACTGAGCCATGGCGGGAACTCCGACTTCAGGCTGTTTTTAGCAGTCCAGTTCTCTGGTAAAGTCACTCTGTCATATGCAGTGGTAAGAAGTGAATCCCTTTGATTTCATTCACTGAAACTCAGCCTGTCGGCTACCTGGTCCATGTAATGAGGCCATATTTTCTCCCAAGTCTGATGGTTTCTTGATAAGAGTAATTAAATGTCTTCATGGATATAAATCATCTAGTAATTTGTACATTCATCAATCAAATGCTCAGAGTCAATATGAGTTATCTCACATTTTCTGAAATATCCATAAATGGATATGTGGTTTCTAAATATCACCTCATGTTACAATCTATATTTCAAATTATAAGCCTCATGTTAGTAACTTTTTAAGATCTTTTAAAAAGTAACATGTGTCCATTATGTCTTTTCAGAAAATGCTAAAAAGAATAAAATGAGAGTTAAAATCAGTCATAATCCCACTAACCAGAAATAATCATAACCATTTGGGGTTGTGTATATACATATATATATAAGTACAAACACACACATACACACACTTTTAACTGGCTTCTAATTCGCATATATTTGTATGTACAACATATCTTCTTTATATACTCATTTTGCAAAATTGGGATATTCCTGACAAAAAATGTTTTAAAAGATTCGAACAGTGTAATTAGGAGTGACTCTGTTGAGCCTTCATTCACAGGAAGTCTGGATTGAGAACATCATTTTCCCATGCAATATCACTCAAAAATTATAGTTTCTTAATCTTTAAGAGAAAAAGACTTCACCAAAGTTGTTTATCCTTAAAACTCATAATCTTTATTTACAGCCACTGGAATAAAGTTTGGAGGCAGAGGCAGGGCAGAAGGTTTAACTTCTTATTAATAAGCCTCTTGTGATGAAGGCTGCTTAGAACATGTTGAAAAGGATAATTTCTCTTTCATTCTTTTTTTTTTTTTGTCTTTTTAGGGCCACACCCACAGTATATGGAGGTGCTCAGGCTAGGGGTCAAATCAGGGCCACAGCCACAGCCACAGCAACACTGGATCCTTAACCCACTGAGCGAGCTCAGGGATTGAAGCTGCGTCCTCATGGATACTAGTCAGATTCACTTCTGCTGAGCCACGATGGGAACTCCCGTCTCTTTCATTCTTATCCTGATCCACAATCTTCCCAGCCATTCCACGGACCTCTCGTATATTTGAATCAATGACAATACAGACTTCTTCAAATCCTTGACAAGACTTCAGTAATCCCAGAATTTCTCTGTTCTGGCCTGCAGACCCCCTCTCCTTGGCCGGACATGAAGAGAGGAGAACAATCAAAAGCCAGCCTGGATGGGGGGCCTCCCAAGGGAGGCAGAGAGGAGGAAGTCCTGACTCTCTCTAACAAAGAGAGTCGGAAACACAAAATATAGATTCTTCTGCCACTTCCTGTCACAGGAAATGTCAGTAGTCCTCCATCCACGTAGTAACACAAACCGGAAACCTTGGACTTGGCCTGACATTTCTCTCTCACACACTCAGTAGCTAGTCCTTCCCCACGCCCTGTTCATTTCAACCTCTAAGGATCTCTTCCACCAGTCTACGGCATTCATTCAATAAGCAAACATCTGAGTACCTAACATGTGCCAGGCATTGTTCTGGGTGCTGGGGATACAGCAGTGAATAAAACAGAGAGTGATCTGAACCTTCAAGAAGCTTACTTTCAGAGTCCCCGTTGTGGTGCAGCGGAAATGAATCCAACTAGGAACCATGAGGTTGTAGGTTCGATCCCTGGCCTCACTCAGTGGGTTAAGGATCTGGCATTGCCATGAGCTGTGGTCTAGGTCACAGACGCAGCTCGGATCCTGTGTTGCTGTGGCTCTGGTGTAGGCTGGCGGCTACAGCTCCGATTAGACCCCTAGCCTGGGAACCTCCATATGCTGCGGGAGCGGCCCAAGAAATGGCAAAAAGACCGAAAAAAAAAGAAAAGAAGTTTACTTTCTAGAGACTCACTTCTCTAGCCTACATCAAAGCAGCCTCCTAGGCAGAGCCTCCTTGCCTGCCTGCTTGCATCTCTCACAAACATCCTATCTTAATAAATCTATTTCTTGACTATCAAAAAAAAAAAAAAAAAGTGCAGCCTGCTAACTGGTCTCCCTATGCCGACGGCAGCCAGAGATGTGTGGTATGACAAATATGATTAGGCCATTCTAGCATGCACCCAAGGCAAAAAGGTTCCCATTGCTCTTAGGTTAGAGAGAAAACTGCTTACTTTGCCCTGCCATGCCTATAAACCTGCAAGGACCAGCACGGCTGGCCCCCACCTACTTCTCCAGCCACATGAGGTACTCCATCCTACCTGGCCTCTCCACTCCTGCTACACCTGCCTTCTTCTGCTCTTCCTTGTGTCAAAGACAGAGGCCACCACCAGCTCTTCCCTCTGCTTAGAACCTTCTTCCTGCTTTTCCTCACCTTGCTAACCCCCCTACTCACCTTTCATATTTTAATCAAATTCAAGAAATTAAAGGATACTTTCTTTCTTGCATAATAAGAGGCACTCGCAGTACAGTGGTGCCTTGAATTCACAGATGCTTCTCTCCAGTTGTTTATGGTAGGACAGAGGGGGGAAGACAAACAATCACTGTAAATTATAAGCACTTGGCTCACTCTGGGTTCTCCCCGGGTGTTAATAGAGCAGAGTTTTCTTACTTAGCCTTAATCTTTTCTTAAAGTCAAAGGGATAAGAGATGGGGCCCCAGCTTTGATCATTCACCACGTGATTATTCATTCGTCCAGCATTTTTACTCAGCCCTTTCCATGTGCCAGGCACTGCTGGGAACTAGAAAATAGTGCAATAGTCAATCTCTGCCACAGGGAGTTTACATTCTATTGGGGAAGCCAGACAGTAAACAAACATACAACATAATTTCAGGTGGTGGTAAATACTGTGAAGTAAAATAGAAGTGTAGGGGGCCAGAATGTGATGGAGAGGTTTTTTTATTTATTTATTTTTTGTCTTTTTGTCTTTTCTAGGACCGCACCTGTGGCATATGGAGGTTCCCAGTCTAGGGGTCAAATCGGAGCTACAGCTGCCGGCCTACACCACAGCCACAGCAACTCAGGAACTGAGCCGAGTCTTCAACCTACACCACAGCTCACGGCAACACCAGATCCTTAGCCCACTGAGCGAAGCCAGGGATCGAACCCTCAACCTCACCATTCCTAGTTGGAGTCGTTAACCACTGAGCCAAGATGGGAACTCTGAGGTTATTTTAGATCATTAGAGAAGTTTTGTCTGGAGTGTTTATATTTGAGCCAAGACCTGAATGAAGTGGGAGAGCAGTTGTAAAGCTGGTTATGGTGTGTTCCAGGCAGAGCATAGCTAGTGCAAAAGTCCTGTGGCAGTTTCAGTGGATTCAAAGTAGCTGAGACTAAGCAGTCCCCAGAAATGGCTTTCTTCATAATTTTGCCTCCTTGGTAGAAAAAAACCGAAAGGCTTGTAATTGAGAGGCTGCAGTTGTTGTTCTCTGTGGCAGAGGGATTAAAGAAATAGAAATCTGCAGTCACACCACTCATCACATCAGCAAGGTGAAATCTGGATTGACCCTATCCAATCCGCAGTTTCCTGGCAAGTAGCCTCTAGCACAATGCAGGTCTACTTCTTCAGATCTTTAGAAACCATAATTCACAGCAGATCTCCTGAAATGCTTATAGCCTGGCTCTTCATACAGACTGGTTTCTTTAAAACATTTTGGAGCAAATCTAAGCTTGTACAAGAAATTTCATTTGATCAAACTACAATGTGATTTTTTAAAATATGGAATGATTTATACTGGCATGCAATGCTATACTATGCAAAAAAAAATTTAAGAAACTTAGATACTGTCACTCTTTGTATGGGGCCTTTGAATACTGTGGTCAAAAGACAGTTTTGACAAACAAGAAGGTGAGACAATCAGAAGGTCTGTGTACAAGAACACAAGCATTGGAAAGTCCAAAATCTCTTCTTTTAATAACTTTCTTATCACCATAAGGTAAATAACATCCAACCTATATCTACTTCTTCTTTTTTTTTTGTCTTTTTTTTTCTTGGGCCGCTCCCACGGCATATGGAGATTCCCAGGCTAGGGGTTGCATCGAAGCTGTAGCCACCAGCCTACATCACAGCCACAGCAACTCGGGATCCGAGCCACATCTGCGATCTACACCACAGCTCACGGCAATGCCGGATCGTTTAACCCACTGAGCAAGGGCAGGGATTGAACCCGCAACCTCATGGTTCCTAGTCGGATTCGTTAACCACTGAGCCACGACGGGAACTCCTATATCTACTTCTTAAACAGAAATGATGGTCAGACATTCAGTATTTTTCCTTTGGAATTAAAGAAAATAATGCATGTAAAGATACTGTGTAAGTACAAATCACTCTGTAAATATTACAGTTAAGGTCTCCACCAAACTCTCATAACTCTTAATGACTTTTTTCAAAATATGCCTCTCCCAAAGGCTTAAAAAAATTTCCGCATTAGATCAAGTTGACCTGCTGAGGACAGAAAAACAGCTCTTAAGACTTAACAGCCTCTTTTTCATGGATAGTTCGCTTGAAGCTTCAACAAAAAGCAGGCATTGGTAAAGAAGGCTGGAGCATTTTTGTTATAAAAAGTTCTATGATTTGGAGTTCCCGTCGTGGCTCAGTGGTTAACGAATCCGACGAGGAACCAGTGAGGTTTCGGGTTCGATCCGTGCCCTTGCTCAGTGTGTCAAGGATCCGGTGTTGCCATGAGCTGTGGTATAGGTCGCAGATGCAGTTCAGATCCCGCGTTGCTGTGGCTCTGGCGTAGGCTGGCAGCTACAGCTCCAATTCCACCCCTAGCCTTGGAACCTCCATATGCTGCGGGAGTGGCCCAAGAAATGGCAAAAAGACCAAAAAAAAAAAAGTTCTATGATTTGAACAATCATATTAATGTTTTTTTTTAACCTATGTGGCTTTGTTACTTTGATCAGAAATTTTTTTTTTTAAGGGTAGCACCCACAGCATGTGGAAGTTCCCAGGCTAGGGGCTGAATTGGAGCTGCAGTTGCTAGCCTACACCACAGCCAAGGCAATGCCAGATCCAAACTACATCTGTGACCTACCCCACAGCTCACAGTAATGCCAGATCATTAACCCATAGAGCCAGACCAGGGATCGAACCTGAGTCCTCATAGATACTTCGGGTTCCTTACTGCTGAGCCACATTGGAAACTCTGAGAGTTGTTGATTACTGCTCTTATCCATGGGCCTTTTTTTTTTTTTTTTGGTTACACTCATGGCATATGGAAGTTCCCAGGCCAGAGACTGACTCTGAGCCCCACCTGCAATCTACGCTACAGCCGAGGCAGGGGATCAAATGCACACCTCTACAGCAACCCAAGCCACTGCAGTTGGATCCTTAACCCACTGTGCCATGGTGGGAACTCCTCCATGAACCCCTTCTTAGAAGGTGGCTAACTCCCGGTCAGAACAGTGTGGCTGGGAGTTTCCATTGTGGCGCAGTGGAAACGAATCCAATTAGGAACCATGAGGTTGCAGGTTTGATTCCTGGCCTCACTCAGTGGGTTGCAGATCTGGCATTGCCATGAGCTGTGGTGTCGGTCATAGATGTGGCTTGGATCCCACATTGCTGTGGTGGTATAGGCCAGCAGCTGTAGCTCTGATTCAACCCCTGGCCTGGGAACCTCCATATGCCCTGAGTGTGGCCCTAAAAAGCAAAAAAAAAAGAAGAAGAAGAACAGTGTGGCTGGCAGTAATTTCCACTCTGAGCCAACAGAGCAGCCCGGCTCAACTAGATATGGCCAGAAATATCATTTCTATTCAAAATTTCCTTTTTGATGATGGGAGAAAGAAAAGTGCATTTCTTGGAAAATGTGTTTTGTTCAGTTGTTTAAAACTCCACAGGAAAAAAAAAAGGGAAATTTCCTTTATGGGTATACAGAAAATGCCTAATTAACACTTTCAAATTAAGATCTTCCTTAGAAACAGTGATTTCATTTTCTTAAAAATCTTTAGGATTCTGGAGTTCCCGTCGTGGCGCAGTGGTTAACGAATCCGACTAGGAACCATGAAGTTGCGGGTTCGGTCCCTGCCCTTGCTCAGTGGGTTAACGATCCGGCGTTGCCGTGAGCTGTGGTGTAGGTTGCAGACGTGGCTCGGATCCTGCGTTGCTGTGGCTCTGGCGTAGGCCGGTGGCTACAGCTCCCAATTAGACCCCTAGCCTGGGAACCTCCATATACCGCGGGAGCGGCCCAAGAAATAGCAACAACAACAACAAAAGACAAAAAGACCAAAAAAAAAAAATCTTTAGGATTCAGAGACATGAAAGGTTTCACAGCCTTAAAAACTAGAAAAATATCGCCTTGGAGAATTTTGCAGCCTTTCTTGTTGCTGAAGGCTAAATACAAAAACCTTGTTACCTTGTTATCATTAGCAGCAAAAAGTTTGGGGTTTTTTTGGTTTTTTTGTTTTTTTGGGTTTTTTTTTTTTTTGTCTTTTCTAGGGCCACACCTGCGACACAAGGAGGTTCCCAGGCTAGGGGTCCGATCGGAGTTGTAGCCGCCAGCCTACACCACAGCCACAGCAATGCGGGATCCAAGCCATGTCTGCAACCTACACCACAGCTCACAGCAATACCGGATACTTAACCCACTGAGCGAGGCCAGGGATCGAACCTGCATCTTCATGGATACTAGGCAGTAAGGTTAGGGTTAGGCTTAGGGTTAGCCATGATGGGAACTCCAAGGGGCCTGATTTTATGGTAACCTGATGGGAAAGAGTCCTTTCATTTGGACTACTACCCAGTTCCAAGTGGCCACAGCTGTCCTATCCTGCTATTCTATAAGGTTGGTGACGGTCTTGTTTCTGGAGACTGTGACGTTCCCCACTTTGAAAACTCAAAAGCAGCTTCTTTCCACCTACTCTCCTCCTTCTCCATCACTATCACCCTCTCTCATTTTCCTTTCTGCTTCTTTAGCATTTTAGACACCTAAGACTTTGTGAAAGCTGGCAGCATGTAAACACGATCCTACTGGAGTTCCTGTCGTGGCGCAGTGGTTAACAAATCCAACTAGGAACCATGAGGTGGCGGGTTCGGTCCCTGGCCTTGCTCAGTGGGTTAAGGACTCGGTGTTGCCGTGAGCTGTGGTGTAGGTCGCAGACACGGCATGGATCCCGAGTTGCTGTGGCTGTGGCACAGGTCTGCAGATACAGCTTGGATTCGACCCCTAGCCTGGGAACCTCCATATGCCACGGGTGCAGCCCTGGAAAAGGCAAAAAGACAAAAAAAAAGAAAGAAAAAAATATGTGTAGATGTATAACTGAATCACATTTTTGTACACCAAAAATTAACATTGTAAATCAACTATGCCTCAGTTTGAAATAAAAAGTGCCACCTGTTTAGTGCAGTAAAGGAAGCCCTTCCTGCCAGATGAAAGAGGAAGGGCATGTGAGAATTTCCTGTGCTGGGGGCAGTCTGCTTTACCTGCCTTGCTTTCTGCTGTTTTGTCCCCAGTTGTTAGTCGTCAACCCTATACCTGCACACACAGCCTTGCGTTTCTCTGAGCAGGGGGAGGTGCATTGCCAGGCCTAGAAGCCCGCATTCCTTTGCCTTATGGTTTTGGAACCTACCCCAACAACGTGTGGAAACACAGTCTCCAGCCCATTGTGCTGAAAGCTGAGCCACAGACAATTGGCAGAGCCTTAAAGCAGCACAAACACACTTGAGTCACGAGGGTTCTGTGAGATGGAGCACAGACTGGGACCACCCGACTCAGGAGATGAGAGACGACTTAGTGGAGGTGGCCACAGAGCCTCCCTCAGAATACAGAACCTGTAGTTCTGTTCCCATGAGATGCACACACAGACCACCTGACACACGTGCACACCCATGCACATATACTCAGGCATTCACTCACTCATTCTCCACCATGTCCTCCTCTCCCTGCCTCTCACGCTGTCTTGGAAGGTATTTTGTTGTGAAACCGGTTTTACGCTGAACATGCTTGTGCCAGGAATGCAGGGATTTGTTTCCTGCAATACATGGTGATACTTCACACAGTGGCCTTTCTTATTGCTGAAGGGAATTATCTGAAACTGTTAGTGAGTGTATATTTTTGCATCTAAAAGCTCTCCTGCCTGGTCTCTGGAAGGTTACCTTTAGATGGGCAAAGCTGGAGGCATCCCTCAGATTAAGAGAGGGAATAAGCGATGCAGAACAGGAAAACAGGAAGAAGGCAGCCACCTCATCAGGTCAGGGAAGTGAGTTATGATGGACTTTTTGTAGCTTTGTGGTTAAGATATGGACCTGGAATCAGAGGGGTCTGGGTTGGAAAACCAGCCTTACTTTTGATGATTTCATTTCTCTGATCACTTAGTTTCTGTATAAAATAGGGGGAGAGGTTTGTGGAGAGAATAATTCTGGTTACTTTACACCATTGTTAAAAGGTTTGAATAAGATACATGAAAAGCACTTAGGAGTCATCACGTAGTAAGTGGCCAGTATGCACTGATGATGGTGATAACGGCAGCAGAGGTCGGCAAAGCTACCTTCTGTTTCCATGATTCAGTGATGGACTCACAGAACTCAGAAAGCTGTTCTATTCGTGACAACAGCTCATTACATTGAAAGGATACATAGTAGCATCAGCAAAGGCAAAAGAACATAGGGCCAAGTGCAGGAGAGACCAGATGAGGATTCTAGTGGTCTTCCAGTGGAGTCACGCAGACAGCACCTACTTTTCCCAGCAATGATATGTGAGAAGACACACAAAGTATTGCCAGCCAGGGAAGCTCAGCTGAGCCTTGGTGTCCAAGATTTTTATTAGGGAATCAGTCACACAGGAACAGATCACCTGCATGTCCAGCCTTTCCAGAGGTCAAAGGATATGATGTGACCCAAGGCTCAGGTAAACAAAAACACTCCTATAAGGCAAGATTTTTCAAGGGCTTAGGTGTTGTCTCCCAGGAGCTGGTCAAGGGCTCAACCTTCCTTTTTTTTTTTTTTTGTCTTTTTTGCCTTTTGTAGGGCCGCTCCCGCAGCATATGGAGGTTTTCAGGCTAGGGGTCTAATCGGAGCTGTAGCCACCAGCCTACGCCAGAGCCACAGCAACGCAGGATCCGAGCTGTGTCTGCAACCTACACCACAGCTCACAGCAACGCCGGGTCCTTAACCCACTGAGCAAGGCCAGGGACCGAACCTGCAACCTCATGGTTCCTAGTCGGATTCGTTAACCACTGCACCACGACGGGAACTCCGGCTTAACCTTTCTTTGGAATGTGCGGGGTTTGGACAAGGGAGGGTTCCTGTGCTCATCTGTTACTGCACCATGAAGATCTGAAGAACAATCCTGGGTTGATGACACTAGGCTTTGAAACCAGTGAGGATGGAAACAGAATATCTCAGAAAACTTAACTAGAAGAGTCATCGGTCTTTATTTTTTTATTTTATTATTATTTTTTTTTTTTGTCTTTTTAGGGCCTCACTCTCAGCTAATGAAGGTTCCCAGGCTAGGGGTCAAATCAGATCTGCAGCTGCCGGCCTACACCACAGCCACTGCAATGCCGGATCCAGGGATCCAATCTGTGTTTCATGGATGCGTTACTGCTGAGCCACAACAGAACTCCCAGAAGTGGCATCAGTCTTGACATCCATGGTGAATGTATTACTTTAACTATAGCTGTCAAGAACCAACCACGGAAACCATGATTTTTCCCTTCTGTGGAAAGGTTCATTTGTGCTGTATACTAGATTCCAGATATAAGTCATATCATATGGTATTTGTCTTTCTCTTTCTGACTTAACCTCACTTAGTATGAGAGTCTCTAGTTCCATCCAGGTTGCTGCAAATGGCATTATTTTGTTCTTTTTCATGGCTGAGAAGTATTCCATTGTGTATATATACACACACACATCTTCTTAATCCAATCATCCATCAGAATACTGTAAACCAGCTATAATGAAAAAAATCAAAACCATTATATAAAAATTTTTAAAAAGTAAAAAAAAAAAAAAACCAACCACGGAGAAAGAGGAGGAAGGAAGAAGGGCATGATGGCCCCAAACAAGGGAGAAGTTAAAAGGAAGATCAGCAAAGGCCAATGAAAAGCAGTTTAAATCCCAAAGCTGGGGTCCTTAAAAAAAAAAAAAGAAAGTGCAGTTCTGTTGTGGCTCAGTGGGTTAAGAACCAACACAGTGTACTCGAGGATGCGGGTTCGATCCCTGACCTCATTAAGTGGGGTAAGGATCCAGCGTTACCACAAGCTGCAGTGTGGATCACAAAGGCAGCTCAGATCCAGGGATTCTATGGCTGTGGTGGAGGCTGGCAGCTACAGCTCCAATTCAACCCCTAGCCTGGGAACTTCCATATGCTGCAGGTATGGCCCTAAAAAGAAAAAAAAAGGGGGGCGGAGGGAGGGAGAGAGTAAGAAAAAAGAAAAAAGAAAGTTGTGTCCTCATCTAATAAGTTGGGAGTAGGTGAGACTCGAGAAGGCTGCAGTAAGGAGTTCCCATGGTGTCTCAGGAGAAACGAATCTGACTAACATCCCTGAGGATGCGGATTCGATCCCTGGCCTTGCTCAGTGCGTTAAGGATCCAGTGTAGCCGTGAGCTGTGGTGTAAGTCACAGACAAGGCTCAGATCCTGTGTTGCTGTGGCTCTGGAATAGGCCGGCAGCTATAGCTCTGATTCGACCTCTACCCTGGGAATCTCCAGGGCCCTAAAAAAAAAAAAAAAAAAGAAGGAGAAGAAGCCTGGGGTAGCAAGAAGATGACTGATTGAGTATGGATCTGAGTCCCAAAGCAGAAGGGTACCCCAGGAACCCAGGTCTAATGAGGAGGAGAATAGGAAGTAGGTTTTGGAAGAGACTAAAAATCCTCATCGCCTTTAGCTTAAGAGTTGACCCGAATCTACCTAGACTAGACTGAGGAGCACTGTCCAGTGTCCAGCCCAGCCCGGGCGGAACAGGCTGATTCTAAGTCAGACAGCCCAGTAACTCCCAAAGCAGCATTTAGGTAGAAAATCAGAGATGTCCCTTTGAAGAGGGCAAACTAGTCCCTTCCATTTGCACTTCAACACAGATTACAAGCAAATAGTAAACGTGGAACTTGTAAAGATATCCCAACCAGGTTAGGAGTTGGGCTGTGTTTTTTACTGTTTTTTGTCCTCTTTTTGTACTTTTGGGAGATAAGCTTAGGAGACAAGCTTTCAGGAATCTTCACAATTTTCCATTATTATGGGAAGCTTGTTTATGTGTTTAACATCTTTGTTACTAAAAGTCAACAAAAACATGACAGCAAGCAGAGTGGGGGGAATGTACATTGTGTTTTGGGGCCAAACCTAAGAGGGAGAGTTCCCAGCAGAGAAAGGAGGTGAGGACAAACAGGTCAATTTCTTGGGGCTTGTAGCCCAGGATAGAGCAGTGAGCCCGGAGGTCACCTGGCAAGAGCATCATAGCACATGAATCACTTGGCTGAAGGTGAAGACACGGCTGATCTCAGGTCACTGCAGAGGAGTCTGGGTCTGTAGTTCGTGAACAACTCTCAGTCTCACCATTTCCCCTTCCCGTGCCCCTCCCCCAAACGTGTTCACAGAATTTAAAATTCTCTTTGGGATTCACATCTAAGATGCAGAAAAGATAGAAAACACAGAGTTCCCCTTGTGGCTCAGTGGATTAAGAACCCAACTAGTAAGCATGAGGATGTGGGTTTGATCCCTGCCCTCGCTCAGTGAGTGAAGGATCCGGTGGTGCTGCAGGCTGAGGCGTAGGTTGCAGATGTGGCTTGGATCCCACGTTGCTGTGGCTCTGGTGTAGACCAGCAGCTGCAGCTCTGATTCGACCCTTAGCCCAATATTATGGGTAGCAAATATCACAACCCCAACCCACTGTATCTTCAGAGTTGTCACTTGAAAGGAATGGTGCAGTCCCCAGGAAAATCCTGCCTCCTCCCATCAGAAACATTTTTCAAAACCTACAGATTCAATATCATTTTCCTGGTGAAATATTGCAATGGTATTATAACATTAAGTATTTCATTTGCTTTCTCTCCTAGATCCCAAGAGATGACCCTACAACATTTAAGCCCTGGTCTATCCCTGTAGCATAACGCTGCTGTCATTTCCTAAAAGGTAAGACCAATGAGCCCAGAGATAATCACTCAAAAAGACAAGATCAGCCACTCCCGTGGCTTTCAAGCTGAATTCTGTGGAATGTTAAGATTGCACAAGTATGTAAATCAAGTTTCCTTTTAAAATCTTATCCAACATTTTAATCCTTCTACAATAAATGTGCCTGGAGTTCCCGTAGTGGCGCAGTGGTTAACGAATCGACTAGGAACCATGAGGTTTCAGGTTCGATCCCTGGCCTTGCTCAGTGGATTAAGGATCCGGCGTTGCTGTGAGCTGTGGTGTAGGTTGCAGACATGGCTTGGATCCCGCGTTGCTGTGGCTCTGGCATAGGCTGGTGGCTACGGCTCCGATTAGACCCCTAGCCTGGGTCTGATGCCGCGGGAGTGGCCCTAGAAAAGGCAAAAAACAAACAAAAAAAAGTGTGTGGCTTTGGATCCTGACAAAGGAAACTCAGGGTGCTTTACCTAACATGGCAGTTTTTCTTTTTCTTTTAAAATAAATTCAATATGAGAATGCTGATCCTGCTGTATAGCACTGGGAACTCTATCTAGTCACTTAGGATGGAGCATGATAATGTGAGAAAAAGAATGTATATATGTGGAGTTCCCATTGTGGTGCAGTGGAAATGAATCTGTCTAGGAACCACAAGGTTGCAGGTTCAATCCCTGGTCTCTCTCAGTGGGTTAAGGATTTGGCGTTGCCATGAGCTGTGGTGTAGATCGCAGACTCAGCTCGGATCCTGCCTTGCTGTGGCTGTGGTGTAGGCCGGTGGCTGCAGCTCCAATTTGACCCCTAGCCTGGGAACCTTCCTTAGCTGAGCGTGTGGCCCTAAAAAGACAAAAAAAAAAAACCAACAAACAAAGACTGTATATATGTATATTTGCATGTATGACTGGGTCAGTAGAAAATTGACAGAACACTGTAAACCAGCTACGACGGAAAAAATAAAAATCATTTTAAAAAACCAATAAATAAATAAATAAATAAAATGAGAATGCTGTGGATTAAGATATTTTAAAGGTCCTACCAGTATCCTGATTCTTTCAAGAATCGATTACAACTTGAGTGCAAAACACCAAATTAAAATCTATTGATTACTGCGCTTATAATTAGTTAGGCCTATTTGAAAGAGTTGTTTCTTTGTATTCACTGAGTGCAGCTGCTACAATTTGGTACCGCTGCTTCACACAAAATGCAAAGCATTGAGGACTTTGGAGAATGGCCACCGAAACCAAGTGGGAAACAGATGCTGATAAAAAGGAACAAGTATTCTTATTGTTAGAAAAGTAAACTTCTGCTTTTCTGCACACTGAATGGGCAACACTAGAAAAACAGGAAGCTAGAGAGAACTACATTACAGATTCAGAGAAAGTGAATTTTTTTCATCAAATGCTAATTTCCCAATTAAATGTCTAAAAGAACCCACAAGTCATGGGTTGATATATATATTCTGTTGTGCTTTGTCAGATGAGAAATTGCATTAATGGATTTGCTAAATCAGACTAAATAAATGACATTTTTGTTTCTCCTTTCGCGATAACATCAAAAATCAAAACAGGCAACAGTTAAAATTATATTTTAAATTATTATAAAATAGTAATTTAATAACAGACACCCAGGTAGGGAGGACAAAATACCTGAGTTCTTTAATTACTCTCCTTACCTCTCTCTTTCCAAGTATTAAAATTAAATATAGGAGTTCCCGTCCTGGCACAGCGGAAATGAATCCAACTAGGAACCATGAGGTTTCGGGTTCAATCCCTGGCCTTGCTCAGTGGTTTAAGGGATCCGGCGTTGCTGTGAGCTGTGGTGTAGGTCACAGATGCAGCTTGGATCTGGCATTGCTGTGACTGTGGTGTAGGCCGGCAGCTATAGCTCCGATTCGACCCCTAGCCTGGGAACCTCCCTATGCTGTGAGTGTGACCCTAAAAAGCAAAAAAAATAAATTAAATTAAATTAAATGTAGCTGTGATGGCAAGTCTACTCTAATTCCTACATATAACAAGGTATATAAAGTGCATTGTAGTATGCCTGACACTAGTCCTCAATAAAGGACAGCTACATGCACACGCATGCACACACACACACACACACACACACACACACACACATACATTTGCTAAATACCACATTTTAACAAACTGGAAACCAGTAATGAATGAACTGGATTGTCAAGTTTTTGTACAGACTTTAAACTAAAGACCATCCTCAGATTGCAAGACAAATATAAGAACAAAACAAAACAAATCCCTCCTCAAAAAAAACACTCTTGCCACTTTTCCACTTACAACTATTTCTATGTTGTACTCCATACTGTCCTGCAAGTAAAACAAAATGCAAATAGTAATTGCATTCTGAGTCTTTAACTGCCATCCTTTATCTATAATTTCAAATGTTTGCACCCTTTAGTGTCGCATTTTCTTATGTATTTATAAGCCAGTGTTGAACATTGACTTTATTAAATTCGTTAACACACTAAAATCAAATCTGTATGTGTGTTCCCCCTGGCATCTTAAACCTCTGCTAAAAATGTGTAAAAACCTCTGATCTCATTTTACAGGATCTCTGTGGGTTGTTTTTTGTTTTTGTTTTTGTCTTTTGTCTTTTTAGACACATGGAGAGGCACATGGAGATTCCCAGGCTAGGGGTCAAATCAGAGCTATAGCCGCTGGCCTCCACCAGAGCCACAGCAACGCCGGATCCAAGCCCCATGTCTGCAACCTACACCACAGCCCATGGCAACGCCAGATCCCTTAACCCACTGAGCAAGGCCAGGGATTGAACCTGCATCCTCATGAGCCATGATGGGAATTCCCTGTCTGGTTCTTATATAAACAAAGACATGGAGGCCAAGGGAGAGTAAGTAACTTCTAAATGTACTTACTCAAACCTGTAAAGTTTATAATCCAATTTTTCAACGAATTATTGTCCTCCTCACACACAAAAGTTGAGATACTTATATACTTTTATAATTATTCTCTTTTCTGTTTTTCCAGGTATTTCACAAATGAAAAGACGGCTTATTCATCCTAACTGGACTCCAAACTGATATTCTTATCTTATACAGTATAAGAATTTAACATTTAAATATAAAACACTTTAAATATTTTAATGATTTAGAAACGTTCATCAGGTCTGATTACATCAACACAATGAATCAATACTTACAAATGACTTATACTTTCTAGCCTAGAGGCCATCAGACAAACACTGCAATAGTCACAGCAAGCAGTGAAATGCTGATTTGTTTCTGGATAGATCATGCAAACATTGCTGTGAAGGCAAATGTTTCCTTTGCATGTCCATCCAATCTAACTGAACTAGTCATACAGGTTACAATCCTAAAATGAAAGACTTCTTAGTAGGTGAACTTGTAATTACTCTTCCCAGGGATGTGTTTGATTCAGTGGCCACAGGTAAGGCCACAGGTAGGGACACTACGAAAGTTCTAAAGGTTTGGTACCGTTTGGTTTTGTTTTTACTATGGAGTAGCTATGGGTCTGTGTATGTGCATTTGACAGCAAAGGAGTATGTTCCTTGTGTCGGTCAGCTGTTCAACAGGTTAACATTCATCTGGAATTTGGAGGGGAGAAGCAGTGTAAAAACATTTTTTGATATATTATCACAAACACTTTTTAAAAAACATTGTTTATAAAAAAAAAAAAAAATCCAGGAGTTCCTGCTGTGGTGTAGCAGGTTAAGAATCTGACTGCAGTAGCTTGGGTCCCTGCTGAGGTGTAGGTTAGCCCCAGGCAGTGGGTTAAAGTATCAGGTGTCGCCAGCTGTGGCTCAGATTCAATCCCTGGCCCAGGAACTTCTGTAATGTCACGGGTATAGCCATAAAAAAAAATTGTTTTAATTCTTAAAAATTAAAAAAAAAATCCAATCTGGTATCAGTTTCAGATATACTTGATTGCTTGGTTTCCTAGATACTGAAGTGGGTAACACAGAGCCAAAGAATTCTAAATTGTAATCACCTTTACGTTACAGTTTAGAACATGCAGGATCCATCAAATTCCATTCATCTGCCTTTCAGAGGTGTTTGGAGGAGGAGAAACCAGCATAGGAATTGGGCCCTATTTGACCAGAAAGTCAGAGGGTAAAATGACACTCTCTCAGCCAGAATTCACAGGATCAGGCTCACTAAACCTTCATCTGCAGTGACTCCTGGAGTGACTGAAGGAGGTACGGCTGAGCTGAGCACACTTGGGGACTGGTGAGAAACGGCAAAGCCCAGGCATGTAATCTAAGCTGGAGGAGGCTGAGGCTCCCTGGAGGCAATGAGCACGTTGGACTGAAGGGACTGGAACACAGCTGTCTGCTGGCACATCCACCCACAGGAGGGTTCACTGGGCCGTGGGCGTTCAAGGGAGGAAGTAGGAAAGGAGCACACAGAGAAAGGAGGCGGCGTCAGAAAGGTCATGGGCAGGACAACAATTACAGGAGATTTTTGCATATGCGAGCAGAAGAACTGGGGAACTTAGAGGGAGTAGCCAGGGTGAAAGTAATAAGGAAAAAATGTTTGGGCTCTTGAAAGTAAAATCCTTAACTGTGTAATCAGAAAAAATGTTTGGGCTCTTGAAAATAAAATCCTTAACTGTGTAATCAGAGACGAATGTGAGAAATTTGTTTTATCATTTGTATCATTTAAATGATGGTGAAGATAATTTGCTTTGTTTTAATTTGGTCTATTAGAGCCAAAGATGGTTACTAGGTATTTCTTTTCCATTGGTTATGGTTGAGAACTACTTTAGCACTAAAAATAGAGGCTCTAAATAAAAATCATTCATGTGAGTTTTGCGCTAAAATCTAGATGGCTTGGATATGAATAAAATACTTGTCTAAAAAGCATATTTGGAGTGGTTTACTAAAAACCAGTTCTTTAGGTTCTATAAGCATTGATTGTTTATATCAGCGTAGAGTTGATTTACAATGTTATGTTAATTTCAGGTGTATGGCAAAGTGATTCAGTTATACAAATATCTATTCTTTTTTCAGATTCTTTTCCCATATAGGTTATTACAGAATATTGAGGAGAGGTCCCTATGCTTTATAGTCAGTCCTTGTTGATTATCTATTTTATATATAGTGGTATGTATATAGGCATTGTTAAAGCATGAAACTTACTAAATTTTTTGAAAAAGTAATACCTTCACACAGTTCAAAAATATGAAAAGGTATGCAGTGCAAAGGCTTACTCTCATACCATCCCCATCCAGCCAATTTTCACACAAGCGCAGAGTATAACCATTTTTATTAGCTACTTTTACTTTTTTTTCCTTCAGGAATAGCTGGTCCCAGAATATGCAGCCCCTCTTGTCAAGCTACCCCCTTGGGAGTTCCCATTGTGCCTCAGTGGTAATGAACCTGACTGGTATCCATGAGGATTCTGGTTCAACCCCTGGCCTCACTCATTGGGTTAAGGATTCAGTGTTGCAGTGAGCTGTGGTGTAGGTTGCAGAAGCTGTGGCTGTGGTATAGGCCAGCAGCTAGAGCTCCAATTTGACCCCTAGCCTAGGAACTTCCATATGCCACAGGTATGGCCCTAAAAAGAAAAAAAAAAAAAAAAAGATTAGAGCTATCCCCTGTTGGGCCCACACACAGATGGGATGCACACAAAGGCCAAATGTCAGGCTGTTGGGGGACATCTAAGGCAACAGGACAAGAACCTGGTTCCTGTCCATTACACCTGCTGGACCCACTGAGCCAGATGCTGGTTCCCCTTCTCTGTCAAGACAATTCCCCCCTCCCCATGTCAACAGTACCCTGGTGCCCCAAATAGTGAGAAATTATAACTCTTGGAGTTCCCGTCATGGCGCAGTGGTTAACGAATCCGACTAGGAACCATGAGGTTGCGGGTTCGGTCCCTGGCCTTGCTCCGTGGGTTAACGATCCAGCATTGCCGTGAGCTGTGGTGTAGGTTGCAGATGCGGCTCGGATCCCACGTTGCTGTGGCTCTGGCGTAGGCCAGCGGCTATAGCTCCAATTCGACCCCTAGCCGGGGAACCTCCATGTGCCATGGGAGCAGCCCAAAAAATAGCAAAAAGACAAAAAAAAAAAGAAAGAAATTATAACTCTTAATGTTCATCTGGGCTCCACAGACACTCCTCTTTCTTCTCCGTGGGTCTTAGGTTCACACGAGGCATTTGTACACTTTGGAGCCTGGGTTCTCTGGGTTGGTTTTTGCTCATGTAAAGGAAAAATAACATGCTCCCAGCTCCATCCCTGGAACAGTGGAAATTAGCACTTAGTCTCATTTAACTAGGTAGACAAGTAGCAAAAAGTTCTGCTTTCTGATTTAAGGTGCCAAAAAGAAGTCAAAAAAATTAGGCAAAAATAGTTGGAAGCAGAAAATAAAGATATTTTCTCCCCATACTACATGGAATGAGTCAATATGAAGAAAGCACTGAGTGCAAAATGAGAGGATTCTTTCCTTGGCACAGCCACCAAGCAGCAGGACAGGCACCCCCACGCTCCCTTTGCTTCCCTCTGGCTGACAGTCACCAGCTGTCTAGCTGCTCTTGCTCCAAACCATTCTGCACAGAGCTGCCAAGATAATCTTTCTCAACATCTGTAACCACCCACCCTCCCTGGGGAAGAGTGGCATCCAACAGGAGAGCTTCTTCTTCCAAAAGGGACTGTACCGGGAGTTCCCGTGGTGGCTCAGAGGTAACGAACCCAACTAGAGTTCACAAGGATGCAGGTTCCATCCCTGGCCATGCTCGGTAGGTTAAGGATCCGGCGTTGCTGTGAGCTGTGGTGTAGGTCAAAGATACAGCTCGGATCTGGCATTGCTGTGGCTGTGGTAAAGGCTGGCAGCTACAGCTCCAATTAGACCCCTAGCCTGGGAACTTCCATATGCATCCCTTAAAAAAAAGGGGGGACAAAAAAATGTACAAATGGACTGTACCAACCTTAGCATAGTGGTCACCTGTCATTCTTATCTGTCTAGGGTCTTTTCCCTTGGAAAGTCACCTGTCCTCTGCTGGATGTGTTCCAGGAGGGCTGTTGGGAAAGGCACAGAAGAGGCTGGGTCAGAGTCTCTCTGATGAGAGTGATGTACACAGGCTAAAAGTCCACCAGAGCAGGTTGTCTGGATGGCCGGGCCGTGGAGAGTACACGAGCCTTGCCACTGAGAGCCTCAGAGGTGCCCCGTCCCTGCGCAAGGGAAGGCTGGCTTCTTCAGCTCAGCACTCAAATCTGTGAGCTCCAGAGCCCCTCTCCAGTTGAATTCCTTTCCTAGGGCCACTGCAACAAATTACCACAAACTGAATGGCTTAAATATTTATTCTCTCACAGTTCTGGAAGGTATCAAGGTGTTGGCAAGCCATGAGTTCCAGGGCAGAATTCACCCAGAGGCACCTGGCGCTCCTCGGCTTGCAGCTCTAACACTCTGGTCCCCGCCTCCATCCTGCCTTCTGCCCTGTGTGTCTCTGCCTAACTCTCTCTCTCTCCTTTCGCTCTCTCACTCTCTCGCTCTTTTTTTTTTTTTTTTTGGTCTTTTTAGGGCCACGCCCATGGCAAGGCATATGGAGATTCCCAGGCTAGGGGCTGAATCGAAGCTACAGCCACTGGGATTATGCCACAGCCACAGCAACGCCAGATCTGAGCCGTGTCTGTGACCTACACCACAGCTCACAGCAACGCTGGATCCTTAACCCACTGAGCAAGGCCAGGGATCGAACCTCATGGTTCCTAGTCAGATTTGTTTCCACTGCACCACGACAGGAACTCCCCTCTCTCCTTTCTCTTAGGAAAAGAGTAGACATTGGATTTGGGACTACCCTAATTAGTATGACTCATCTAAACTAATTACATCTGCAAAGATCCTATCTCCCAAAGACGTCATGTCTTGAGATTCCAGGCAGGCATGAATTTGGGGTGACACTATTCAAACCACGATGCCAGTAAGCTTTCTTGCTGAGGCTAAACGATTCTATCTGGGGTGGAAGTGACCTTTCCTCCTTTACACTTTATTGTGCCTGGCTCTTCTTTCTCTCTCACTGCCTGCTTGTCTACATGTGCATCCTCTCTTTCTAGACTATGTGTCCACTGATAGGTGGCAGGGACTGCATTTTACTCAGCCTTTACCACGGGATCTACTTACACAAGCTTGACTAAGGAAGAGCAAGCAAGTATGATCAATTCTAACAGAAGGTATTTGTGGAACCCATAAAGTCAGACACTCACAAGCAAGGAAGTCTAAGGAAACTAAAGAGAAAGAAACTACAGTTCTTGGAGTTCCCGTTGTGACTCAGTGGGTTAAGAATCCAACTAGTGGAGTTCCCATCATGGCTCAGCAGAAAAGAATCTGACTAGCATCCATGAGGACGCAGGTTTGATCCTTGGCCTCGCTCAGTGGGTTAAGGATCCAGCGTTGCCATGAGCTGTGGTGTGGGTTGCAGATGTGGCTCAGATTCTGCATTGCTGTGGCTGTGGGGTATGCCAGAGGTTACATCTCTGATTTGACCTCTAGCATAGGAATCTCCATATGCTGAGGGTGTGGCCCTAAAAAGACAAAAAGATAAATAAAGCTAATTGCTCAACAATAAAAAATAAAAATAATAATAATAATAAAAGAATCTGACTAGTAACCATGAGGGTGTGGGTTTGATCCCTGGCCTCGCTCAGTGGGTTAAGGATCTGGCGTTGCCATGAGCTGCAGTGTTGGTCACAGATGCAGCTCAGATCTGGCATCGCTGTGGCTGTGGCATAAGCCAGACCCCTAACCCAGGAACTTCCATATGCTGTGGGTGCAGCCCTAAAAACAAGAAAAAAGAAAGAAACAAAACGATCAGGCTACATTGTTATTGGAATTTATTCTATTGGAGCCACTATTTATGTTACTTGCACATGTTAAGAAAAATGTTCCCGACATCCTATGAGTTGCAGAACTCAGACCTCAAGAGACCTGCAGCTTCTGCCTTTGCACTTCTGGGACCACTGACCTGAAATTGCCATGCAGGGGGGAATCTTGCCATGAAAGACACTTTGCAGAAAAATACCAGATGATTCAGCTGCCCCACCTGAGCTTAGGCTCAGGTGAACAAGCATTTCCTGAACAAATTCAAGTAAAACTGACAGAAAAATACCCTGGATAACCTGCACAGTCCATAGATGTAATAAATCTCTGCTCTTTGAAGACTCTTTAAAAAAAGAAAAAAGAGGAGTTCCTGTCGTGGCACAGTGGTTAATGAATCCGACTAGGAACCATGAGGTTGCGGGTTTGATACCTGGCCTCGCTCAGTGGGTTAAGGATCTGGCATTGCCATGAGCTGTGGTGTAGGTCACAGATGCAGCTCAGATCCCGCATTGCTGTGGCTGTGGTATAGGCCAGCGGCTACAGCTCTGATTCGACCCCTGGCATGGGAATCTCCATATGCTGCGGGAGCAGCCCCAGAAAAGGCAAAAAGAGGAAAAAAAGAAAAAAAGAAAAGAAAAAAGAAAAAAGTTTTGAAACTTGGAAATAAGGGGAAAAACACTGTGGGCTATTTCAAAGTCATACTTCCATACTAATTGATTCATTAGAATAATTGGATGTTTTAAGGATGCCCTGCCAGTTATGGTGGTCACAAGCCACATGCAGTTATTTAGATTTTCATTTTAATTAATTAAATTAAAAACACAGATACCTAGTTGCCCTTGCTGCCTTTCAAGAATTCAATATCTGGGAGTTTCCATCATGGCACAGTGGTTAAAGAATCCGACTAGGATCCATGAGGACTCAGGTTCAATCCCTGGCCTTGCTCAGTGGGTTAAGGATCTGGCGTTGCCATGAGTTGTGGCATAGGTCGCAGACACGGCTCAGATCTGGCATTGCTGTGGCTATGGCATAAGCCGGCAACTACAGCTCTGATTTGACCCCTAGCCTGGGAACCTCCATGTGCCTTTCAAGAATTCAATATCTGGGAGTTCCTGTAGTGGCTCAGCAGTCACAAACCTGACTAGGATCCATGAGGATGCAGGTTTGATCCCTAACCTTTCTCAGTGGGCTAAGGATCCGGTTTTGCCATGAGCTCTGGTGTCGGCTGCAGAGCAGCTCAGATCTCAAGTTGCTGTGGCTGTGGCTGCAGCTCTGATTCAACCTCTAGCCTGGGAACTTCCATATGCTATGGTGTGGCCCCAAAAAGACCAAAAAAAAAAAAAAAGAGAGAGAGAGAGAGAGAAATTCAATATCCAAGTGTACCTGGTGGATACAATAGTAAACAGCACAGAGGAGATTCATCATCTCAGAAAGTTATATTGGGCCATACTGCTCTGAGAAAACACAACTTGATGGTTCATACTCTGAAAAGTTAGGTCTTGAAGTAGACAGTCCCAGAAGCTGGAAAAGGCATTGAAATGGATTGTCCCTATTCTGAAGGAACACAGCCCTGCCGACACTTCGATCACAGTCCAGTGTGGCCCGTTTTGAACATATGACTTCCAAAACTATAATAAATTTGTGGGAGGGTGTATTTTTTATTACAGTTGATTTACAGTGTTGTGCCAATTTCCACTGTACAGCAAAGTGACTCAGTCATATATGTATATACATTCTTTTTCTCATATTATCCCCACATTTGTGTTATTTTTAGCCACCAAGTTTGTGGTGATTTGTTACAGCAATAATAGGAAACTAATACTGGTGTTAATTTCTAGAACACTGACAAAGTGCAAATTATTTATGTGTAGTTAAAAAGATAACTCCAAAGATTTCAGGAGGGTTTTTGCCCTGTAAGACGTGCACCACTTTTGTTTTGATTTTTGTTTTTTTGGTTTTTGTTTTTTGTGGAGGTTTTTTGTTGGTGGTGGTGGTGGTGGTGGTGGTGGTGGTGGTTTTCTTGGTCTAACTATGTAATCTTACTCTGGTATTCTTTATACCATGTCAGTTTCTCATATCTTCTTGGCTTCCTCCTTGACGATATTTTCAGTCTTGCTCACTATACATTGTCTAAGAGTCATGGTTTAATATTTTTAAAGTTAGACACTGACACACAGCTAGCAAAGAAAAACAGGGGGCTCTGAGATTTTTCTATATGTCAGGAGAGCCTATACAATTTGTATAGTGATGAATCTGATGAACATAGTTCATTTAAATGAACTATGAATAAATGAATAAATTTCAGAGTTCCCTTCGTGGGTCAATGGTTAATGAATCCGACTTGGAACCATGAGGTTTCGGGTTCGGTCCCTGCCCTTGCTCAGTGGGTTAATGATCCGGCGTTGCCGTGAGCTGTGGTGTCGGTTGCAGACTCAGCTTGGATCCGGCAGTGCTGTGGCTGGTGGCTACATCTCCAATTAGATCCCTAGCCTGGGAACCTCCATATACCGTACGTGCGACCCTAGAAAAAGACAAAAATAAATAAATAAATAAATAAATAAATAAATAAATTTCATATCCTACAACAAGTATAATTTATTGACTAAATTTAACCAGTAGACAATTACATTCCAGAGAGAAGATAAAAGAAACTTTGTCTTTGAACAAAGAACCCAATGTATTTAACATTAAATGTATAACTAAGGATAAACCACTTCCTTTTTTAGCACATGTTATAAGAGCAGAGCCTGTTCCAATCTAAATAAGACCTTTCTCTACCTGTTCAGTCTCTTGGTTTCTTGGGCTCAAGAAATTTCCAGAGGAGTTCCTGTCATGGCTCGGTGGAAATGAATCTGACTAGGAATCATGAGTTTGCAGGTTCTATCCCTGGCCTCGCTCAGTGGGTTGAGGATCCAGTGTTGCCGTGAGCTGTGGTGTAGGTTGCAGATGCAGTTCAGATCCTACGTTGCTGTGGCTGTGGTGTAGGCCCACAGCTGTAGCTCCGATTGGACTCCTAGCCTTGGAACTCCTAGCGGCCCTAGAAATGGCAAAAAGACAAAAAAAAAAATTTTTTTAAAGATACATGTACTCCAATGTTCATTGCAGCACTATATCCAATAGCCAAGACATGGAAACAACCTAAATGTCCATTGACATAGGAGTGGATAAAGAAGATTCAATACATATACACAATGGAATATTACTTATCCGTTAAAAGGAAAGAAATAATGGCATCTGCAGCAACATGGATAGACCTAGAAATTATCACGCTAAGTGAAGTCAGTCAGACAATGAGACACCAACATTATATGCTATCACATGTGGAATCTAAAAAAATGACACAATGAACTTCTTTGCAGAACAGATATTGACTCACGGACTTTGAAAAATTTATGTTTTCCGAATGAGACAGGTTGGGGGCTTGGGGGATGCGCTGAGGGTTTGGGATTGAAACGCTATAAAATTGGGTTGTGATGATCGTTGTACAACTATAAATGTAATAAAATTCATTCAGTAATTTTCTAAAAAGCAAAAAAATATTGGCACATATCTATATGGTAGATTGTTAACCATTTTTAAAAAGGAACTATTGATAAACTCAACAATGAGCGATTACATCTCAAAAACAAGCTGAGTATGTAGTTCCTGTCATGGCACAGCAGAAACAAATCTGACTAGGGACCATGAGATTGCGGGTTCAGGCCCCAGCCTCGCTCAGTGGGTTAGGGATCTGGCATTGCTGTGAGTTGTGGTTAGGTCGCAGACTCGGCTTGAATCCTGCATTGCTGTGGCTGTGGCCTGGGCCAGCAGCTATGGCTCCTATTTGACCCCCTGACCTGGAAACCCCCATGTGCACTGGGTGCAGCTCTAAAAAACAAAAAACAAACAAACAAACAAAAACCATACTGAGTAAAAGAAGTTGAACACAAACAATGGTTAAAGGAAACAGGTGGGGGGGATGGATTGGGGTTTGGGATTGGCATATGCACACTGTGGCTTATGGAATGACTGGAACTGCTGTATAGCACAGGGAACTCTACCCAATATTCTGTGATAATCTACATAGGAAAAGAATCTGAAAAAAGAATGGATGCGTGTATATGCATAATTGAATTACTTTGTTGTTCAGCAGCAATTATCACATTGTAAACTATATTTCAGTAAAACTAAAAATTTTTTAAAAAAAAGATGTGGTACATATACACAATGGAATAGTACTCGGCCATAAAAAAAGAACAAAACAATGCCACTTGCAGCAATGTAGGTGGAACTAGAGACTCTCACACTAAGTGAAGTAAGTCAGAATGAGAAAGACAAACACCATATGATATCACATATCTGGAATCTAATATACGGCACAAACGAACTTTTTCACAGAAAAGGAACTCATGGACTTGGCGAACAGTCTTGTGGTTGCTAAGGGGGCAGGGGAGGGAGTGGGATGGACTGGGAATCTGGGGTTAATTGATGCAGGTGATTGCATCTGTTGTGGATAAGCAATGTGATCCTGCTGTATAGCACAGGAAGCTACATCCAGTCACTTGTGAAGGAACAGGATGGAGGATAACATGAGAAAAAGAATATTTATGTGTGTGTGCATGATGGGTCTGTACAGCAGAAATTGACAGAACACTGTGAGTCAACTATAATGGAAAAAATAAAAATCATAAAGTAAAAATGTTTAGAAAGCATTGTGTTTGTCGTTCCTGCCTCTTGCCCAAACCAGACAGTGCATATCATTAACACCGTGATTTACTGTCTTCAGATCCCCGTCACAGCACACCAGGCATATGTTTGGTATTTAGCGGATATTTTCTAAGGGAAACACAAATGGGGGTCTTAGAACACTTCATTGCTACTGCTTTTCTGCCTAGAAAAAGCAGAGAACTTCCGGATACGTTCTCAGCAAAAGCATTTTCAAAGACAAAGCTGTTGCTTGTTTTTGGGGTTTTTTTTCTTTCTCAAAATGTTGTAAAATACCAAAGTCCTTTTTTTTTCACTTTTACACGATTTTTTTACATTTTAGTGTAGTTGGTTTACAGTATTAGTTTCAGGTGTACAATACAGTGATGCAATATTTTGATAGGTTATACTCTATTGGAAGTTATTATAAAATAGTGCCCACAGTTCCCTGTACTGTACTATCCTTGATGCTTATTTCTTTTATACATATTGAGTTTGTATCTTTTAGCCCCTACCCCACCTTGCCCCTCCCCCTTCACTCTCCCCGCTGATAACCACTAATTTGTTCTCTATATGTGAAACTGTTTCTGCTTTGTTATATTCATTCATTTTATTTTTTAGCTTCCACATATGAGTGATAACATAGTGTTTGTCTCTCTCTCTGACTTATTTCACTAAGCATATTACCCTCTAGGTTCATCCATATTGTGGCCACTGGCAGAATGTCATTCTTTTTTATGGCTGAGTAACATTCCAGCGTGACATCTTCTTTATCCATTCATCTATTAATGGATACTTAAATTGCTCCTAATCTTGGCTACTATAAATAATGCTGCTGTGAACACTGGGCTACATGTATCTTTTGGAATTAGAACAGACTAGCAGTCGAATCGGAGCTGCAGCTGCTGGCCTACACCACAGCCACAGTAACAATGGATCCAAACCACGCTCACGGCAATGCAGGATCTCTAACCCACCGAGCAAGGCCAGGGATCAAACCAGCAACCTCATGGATATTAGTCAGATTAATTACGGCCGAGCCATGATGGGAACTCCCCCAAAGTTCTTAATGTTATTTAAATTTTTTACTTGGCTTCTAAAAGTTCTTCATGGAATTCATGCATTTAAAATGTGAGTTGAATTCAAAGTAATAGGTGTAGACAACTGATGGAGAATTTCACGTTAACATTTCCTATAACAAGTCACCTAGTGCTGAGAATCTCAGTTGTGGGTAAGCATTATTGTATAATGTTCTCTGAGGTATGGATTTCTGCAGTGGCCACCTTCTGAAAAAGGAAGCTATGCTTTAAAAAAAAAAACCATTTTTATCTCAGAAAGACCTGGGAAGTCCTCCAGGACAGTTTTAACACTGCATTTTAAGAGTAGAACCTGAAATGCATCATAAGAAAAAAGGTTCTTGGAGTTCCTGTCGTGGTGCAGTGGTTAACGAATTCGACTAGGAACCATGAGGTTGCGGGTTCGGTCCCTGGCCTTGCTCAGTGGGTTAAGGATCTGGCGTTGCCGTGAGCTGTGGTGTAGGTTGCAAACGCGGCTCGGATCCCGTGTTGCTGTGGCTCTGGTGTAGGCCGGTGGCTACAGCTCCGATTAGACCCCTAGTCTGGGAACCTCCATATGCCAGAGAGTGGCCCAAAGAAATAGCAAAAAGACAAAAAAAAAAAAAAGAAAGAAAAGAAAAGAAAAGAAAAAATGTTCTATTTTTTCTCACCAGACAAATTGATATTAAATTTACTGAGGAGTTCCCGTCGTGGCGCAGTGGTTAACGAATCCGACTAGGAACCATGAGGTTGCGGGTTTCATCCCTGCCCTTGCTCAGTGGGTTAAGGATCCGGCGTTGCCATGAGCTGTGGTGTAGGTTGCAGATGCGGCTCGGATCCCACGTTGCTGTGGCTCTGGCATAGGCCGGAGGCTACAACTCCGATTTGACCCCTAGCCTGGGAATCTCCATATGCCACGGGAGTGGCCCAAGAAACAACAATAACAAAAAAAAAAAAAATTAAATTTACTGAGAAGTAGTCCATGGCCTTCTTTCGTTTTTTGTTTTGTTTTATTTTTTGTTTGTTTTTTGGCTGCCCCACACCATATGGAGTTCACAGGCCAGAGATCAGATCCCAGCCAGAGTTTCGACCTAAGCCTCATCTGCAGCAACGGCAAATCCCTAACCATCTGTGCCAGGCTGGGGATCGAGCCTGCATCCCAGTACTCCCAAGATACGTCAGATCCCATTGCACCACAACTGGAACTGCCATGGGCTTCTTTTGGAAGAATAATTATCACTGTTAGCTTATTTTGAAAGTAAAGCAGCCCTTCTTACTCAAAATTTCTGTGGAGAGTTATAAAATGCCTTGTGAAAATATTGTGTAAACAGTAATGCATAGGAGTTCCCATCGTGGCACAGAGGAAATGAACCCGACTAGGAACCATGAGGTTTCAGGTTAGATCCCTGGCCTTGCTCAGTGAGTTAAGGATCCAGCATTGCCATAAACTGTGGTGCAGGTCTCAGATGCAGCTTGGATCCAGCATTGCTGTGGTTGTGGCGTAGGTCAGCAGCTATAGCTCCGATTAGACCCCTATCCTGGTAATGGTTTCAGGTACAGCCCTAAAAAGCAAAAAAAAAAAAAAAAAAACAGTAACACGTAAATGTAAGGTCTACTATGACCAGTGTATTATTATTAATAGTAGTACAACATGCCAAGTAGTAGCAGTAGCAGTATAACTACTACTAGCAGTTTTCATTTTTTGGTAAATAATTTTATTTCACACAGAGTCCCCCAAAAAGTAAAATCTGGATTATAAAAAGACATCAAAGAGGAGTTCCCACAGAGGCGCAATAGGTTAAGACTCCGACTATAGGAGCTCAGGTCACTGTGGGTGCGAGTTTGATTCCCTGCCAGCACACTGGGTTAAGGATGTGGCTTGGGCTGAAGCTGTGGCTCAGATTCAACTCTGGCCCAGGAGCTTCCATATGCTGTGGGTATGGCCATAAAAAGAAAAAACAAGACATCAAAGAAAGATAGCCATGTAAGAAACTGTTCAACATACACCTGAGATCATTTTCTAACCAGAAATATTTAAATCTGGGTCACCAGTAAGATTTCTTTTTCTTTAGGAACAAGGAAAAGACTTCCTTTGCATTTTAATAGACCAAAGGATATGAATTAATAAGCAATAAACAGTCATCCCTAAATAATTCTATAGCTAACAATTAAGCCATATGCCATCAGTTAGACATGTTGAGTTATTTATTTTAATGAATGCCTTGAATATTACATAACTTAGAATGTAGATGTTATGGTTATCCAAAATATTGCTTACTTGGAAAGTCACCTCAAACTATTTTCTGAATAAACATTTTACAGGAACAAGAGTTTTCTTAACCTATCATCATTCCTATGTGGAGATACTGAATGCCAGGTTTCTTGAATCCCTAAGTCTCAGAAATCTAAATAATATAGTGTGTTTATTTAAAAGGGTTAAAAAGCCTATTAAAAAAATAACTTATTTACCAAATTTTATTAAAATGTTCAGATAATTATTTTTCATTACCTTGACTGTAATATATATTGTTAACAGTAAATATCATCAATAGTCAAAAACTATTAAAATCATCCTATGTGGCAAGGGGAAAAAAATGGTGTATATAAGATATATAGCAACTACTTAACACATTTTCATCTAAAATGACATTATCTGAAATCTCACTACACCTCAAAGCTTTTCATTGTAAAAATTTTGTGGAGGAGTTCCCCGGTGGCTCAGCAGGTTAAGGATCCAGCACTGTCACCTCTGCAGCTTTGGTTACTACTGAAGCATGTGTTCAATCCCCGGCCTAGAAACTTCCACATGCCAAGGGCATGGCCAAAAGAATGTTTTTTGTGACACCTATAAAAATACTTTAGCCACCACTGTAAAAATTAATAAACAGAAATCCCAATTAAATCAAGCTGGGAGACCAGAAAGGGGAGTTCTCAAACCCTATGAGGACAGCAGACCCCAAGAAGAAGAAAAAAGACTCCTCTTCTTTCCTGGCAACAACTCATCCAGTGAAAGCCATGGCTTTTTGTTTACTATAGCCCTCTCCACTTCCTTTTCCCCTGTAAAATTTTTCTTCTTCCCTTGCTATATGGAGTCTTGCCATGGTTGCAGACTCCAATTGCAATTTTCTGCAGATCCTAAATAAACCCATTTTTTTCTGGAAAATTAACTTTTAGTCTATGTTTTAGGTCAACATTTTGATTGCCCACATGGGGAGCAGAGAAGATCCATGATAGCTCTGGGGCAGGTGAGCAAACAGGTGCAGTATCTACACTTGAGCCCATTTAGCTCACTGCTTTTCAAACTGACTCTGGAGTTTGAAGTTAAATCTTTCTCCTGGATTCAAGCTTCCACCCTCTTTGTATTAGAAGCTGTCCAGGGAGTTCCTGTCATGGCACAGTGGTTAACGAATCCGACTAGGAACCATGAGGTTGCAGGTTCGGTCCCTGCCCTTGCTCAGCAGGTTAACAATCTGGTGTTGCCATGAGCTGTGGTGTAGGTTGCAGATGCAGCTCGGATCCTGTGTTGCTGTGGCTGTGGTGTAGGCCAGTGGCTACAGCTCCGATTTGACCCCTAGCCTGGGAATCTCCATATGCCATGGGAGCAGCCCAAGAAATAGCAAAAAGACAAAAAAAAAAAAAAGAAACTGTCCAGGACTCATTCAGGATCTATTTTAAGGGCCTCGTTTTGAATGTGAGTACTCATTTGGCACTTTGGTCTAATTTTGAGATCAGACTATTTCAACTGAAGCTGGCTGAGAAGACTTCAGCCCATTCCTTCAGGAGCAGGGGCTGCTTCACTAAAACTGTGCCGCTTCAGCCTGTGGCCCACTCCTTTGGAATAAGGGCTGTTCTACAGAAACTGGCTGAGAAGCCTTCAGTATGGCTCCTCCAGGACCAAGCTGTTCCCTTAAAACTGGCCAGTATTAGCTGCAGGTTTCTTGAGTTTTAAGTTGTTTGAGATATTTGAATTGCTTAAGCTGTTTGAATTGAGTTGTTTAAGCTGTTTGAATTGAGTTGTTTGAACCGTAAGTTGTTGAAAATTATTATTGTACTCTGGGGAAAAAACCTCTGAGAAATAAGATTCCAGTCATCTAAATATTTTGAGAGCACCCCACCTGACATGGACTCTGGCTGATTTTGTGTTTAAAAACCATTGTCCTTCCTCATGCACATTTCTGACTAAATGGACTGGCCTAACCAAGGGTAATTTAGAATATTAATGGCCATTATGGGGATCTTTGAAATCCCCAAACTTAATTTTCCTAAAACAAAATTGTACTACACTAGCTCTAAAATATCCAGAACTGGGAGTTCCCATCATGGCTCAGCAGTTAACGAACCCAACTAGCATCCATGAGGACTTGGGTCCTATCCCTGGCCTCATTCAGTGAGTTAAGGATCTGGCATTGCTGTGAGCTGTGATATAGGTCAAAGACTCAGCTCAGATGGTGCGTTGCTATGGCTGTGGCATAGGCTGGTGGCTACAGCTCCAATTCGACCCCTAACCTTGGAACCTCCATATGCTGCAGGTGTTCACCCTAAAGAGACAAAAAGACAAAAATAAATAAATAAATAAAAATAAAATATCCACCAGACACCTATGGTCAACTAATCTTTGGCAAAGGAGGCAATAATATAAAATGGGAAAAAGACAGTCTTTTCAGCAAGTTTTGAAATCAATGAAACTACAATACACCCTCACGCCATGCACAAAAATAAACTCAAAATGGCTGAAAGACTTAAATATAAGACAAGACACCATTAAACTCCTGGAAGAGAACATAGGCAAAACATTCTCTGACATCAAACTTACAAATGTTTTCTCAGGTCAGTCTCCCAAAGCAATAGAAATAAAAGCAGGAGTTCCCATCGTGGCGCAGTGGTTAACGAATCCGACTAGGAACCATGAGGTTGCGGGTTCGGTCCCTGCCCTTGCTCAGTGGGTTAACGATCCGGCGTTGCCGTGAGCTGTGGTGTAGGTTGCAGACTCGGCTCGGATCCCGCGTTGCTGTGGCTCTGGCGTAGGCCGGTGGCTACAGCTCCGATTTGACCCCTAGCCTGGGAACCTCCATATGCCGCGGGAGCGGCCCAAAGAAATAGCAACAACAACAACAACAATAACAACAACAAAAAAGACAAAAAAGAAAAAAGAAAAAGTAAAAGAAAAATCTACAAGATCTTTAACAAAAAAAAAAAAAAGAAAAGAAATAAAAGCAAAAATAAACCAATGGGACCTAATCAAACTGACAAGCTTTTGCACAGCAAAGAAAACCAAAAAGAAAACAAAAAGACAACTTACATCTTGAATAAAAAGGTTTGGAGTTCCCGTTGTGGCGCAGTGGTTAGCGAATCCGACTAGGAACCATGAGGTTGCGGGTTCGGTCCCTGCCCTTGCTCAGTGGGTCAAGGTTCTGGCGTTGCCGTGAGCTGTGGTGTAGGTCGCAGACGCGGCTCGGATCCTGCATTGTTGTGGCTCTGGCATAGGCTGGCAGCTACAGCTCTGATTCGACCCCTAGCCCAGGAACCTCCATATGCCACAGGAGCGGTCCAAGAAATGGCAAAAAGACAAAAAAAAAAAAAGGTTTAATCTCTAAAATAAAAGGTTTAATCTCTAAAAGCCCAACAAGGGCTTAATCTCTAAAATATACAAACAACTTATACAACTCAACAGCAAAAAAGCCAACAACCCAATGGAAAACCCAATGGAAAAATGGGCAAAATATCTGAATAGACATTTCTCCAAAGAAGATATACAGATGGCCAAAAAGCACTTGAAACAACACTCAACATCACTGATTATTAGAGAAATGCAAATCAAAACTACCACGAGATACCACCTCACACCAGTCAGAATAACTTAATAACTTAATAAGTCCACAAATAACAAACGCTGGAGGGGGTGTGGAGAAAAGGGAACCCTCCTACACTGTTGGTGGGAATGTAAGCTGGTACAACCACTATAAAGAACAGTATGGAGGTACCTTAGAAAACTATACATAGAACTACCATATGACCCAGCAATCCCACTCTTGGGCATATATCCAGACAAAACTCTCCTTAAAAAAGACACATGCACCTGCATGTTCTTTGCAGCACTATTCACAATAGCCAAGACATGGAAACAACCCAAATATCCACTGACAGATGATTGGATTAGGAAGATATGGTATATATACACAATGGAATACTACTCAGCCATAAAAAAAATAATGCCATTTGCAGCAACATGGATGGAACTAGAGACTCTCATCCTGAGTGAAGTAAGTCAGAAAGAGAAAGACAAATACCATCTGATATCATTTATATCTGGAATAAAGCACAAAGGAAATTTTCCACAGAAAAGAAAATCATGGACTTGGAGAATAGATTTGTGGTTGCCTAGGAGGAAGGGGAGGGACTGGGAGGGACTGGGAGCTTGGGGTAAATAGATGCAGAATGTTGCCTTTGGGATGGATTAGCAATGGGATCCTGCTGTGTAGCACTCGGAACCACTGTCTAGCCACTTATGATGGAACATGTAATGTGAGAAAAAAGAATGTATACATGTAAGTGTAACTGGGTCACCATGCTGTACAGTAGTAATATATATATATATTTATAATATATATATATATATTTGTAAATCATATATATATATATATATATGATTTAAAAAAAAATAAAATATCCAGAACTGAATGGAATGCCCTTTTTTTTTTTTTTTTTAGGGCCATACCTGTGGCATATGGAAGCTCCCAGGCTAGGGGTCAAATTGGAGCTTCAGCTGCTGGCCTATACCACAGCTTGTAGCAATGCCAGATCTAGATCCTTAACCCACTGAGCAAGGCCAGGGATCTAACCCACATCCTCACATAAACAGTGTTGGGTCTTTAACCCACTGAGCCACAATAGGAACTCCATGTCTATTTTGATTAGTATTTTTAAGTTTCTGAACCTAAAACTGCCTTTCTACAAAATAAGATTTTAAGTTTAACTGAGGCAAACAAACAATTAAAGCAAAAAAAAAAGGGCTCCCAAAGCCTCAGGCTCTTCTTCCTGGCTTCTTTGTCTCAGGCTCCACCTCCAGTGCCATCTTCCTCTTTCTTTCTATGCCCTCAGTTCCTCCAGTTTTTTCTTTGAACTTCCCTTTTTTTTTGCTTTTTAGGGCTGCCCCAAAGCATATGAAAGTTCCCAGGTTAGGGATCAAATCAAAGCTACAGCTGCCAGCCACAGTCACAGCAACACTGGATCCAAGCCTCATGTGTAGCCTACACTACAGCTCACACTGAGCGAAGCCAGGGATCAAACCTGCATCCTCATGGATCTTAACCACTGAGCCACAAAGGGAATTCCTGAACTTCCCTTTTTCTCTGAAACTCCCCACTCCCTTTTCCTCTGAACATAGTTGAAGCTGTCCCTTTAAAATTAAGCCTTCTGGGAGTTCCCATTGTGGCGCAGTAGTTAACGAATCCAACTAGGAACCACGACCCCTAGCCTAGGAACCTCCACATGCCATGAGAGTGGCCCAAGAAATAGCAAAAAGACAAAAATAAAATAAAATAAAATAAAAAATTTTTAAAATAAAATTAAGCCCTCTGGGGAGTTCCCGCTGTGGCTAGGGAAGCTGGCTAGTCTCTGCAGAGGCAATGGTTCATCCCCAGCCGGGCACAGTGGGTTAAGGATTTGGCTTTGCTGCACCTGTGGCATAGGACACAGCTCTAGCTCAGATTTGATCCCTGGCCCCGGGAACTTCCATACCCTGCACGAAACAAAGAAAAGAAATTCTCCTTTAAAAAAATAAATAAATAAGCCTTCTGAGGATCCAGAGGCTAAACTCTTAATTTCTTATATTCCCTGGACTAACGCTAAACTGTGAGTCAAAGTTCTTCCCAAAGTTACCAAAGATTCTCATAGATTTCCTATGGAATTTAGTCATTCAGACTTACCTATCTGGTTTCTCTGACTTATATCAGTTAGGTCATAAGCTTGTCAGTGAAGGTCAGGCCCTCTATTGGATGGAAAACAGTCACTAAAAAAAAAATCCTAAAAGTTCTCTAGAATTACAAACGGGAAGCCAGCCTACTACCTTGTTATGTCATCAGGCCTGGCCAATCACTAAGGAACTTCATTGAGCAATTCCTAGGGCTTTTCCAAAGCCTATTAATTGGAACAAAATTTAATCTTGCACACAAAGAAAACTGATGAAACTGTTCATAACTGTTGCAACTGACTTCCAATTATTTTTAAAGAAAATTCTGGTTTTTCTTCAGATGTTAATTCCACCCAGGTGGCTTTTAACTCTATAATTATTAATGAGATGAACTGGCACTTTTCCCTTCCAGTAAAAAAGGCCAGAATGGAATGGGAAATTATATCCACTCCAGATTAAGTTAATCTGGCATACCAGTGCTCCCACACTCCAGATGAGTCACCTGTGAGGAAAACCACCACAACTCTTAAACTTCGACTCCAGTAATTGAAGGTCCCTAAACAAAAACAAAACCCTTCTAGTTTCTGCTATTACTGCAAAGAGCTAGGACACTGTAAAAGAGATTTTACAAATTCTACCACTTCAGGCACTGGCAGCCCTCTAACCAGCCTTTCCAATGTCCTCTTGAATCTCAACAATGGGGCTCCAAGGAATTACAGGGGCTCCTCCCAATCCTGCCTCTTAATTGGCTTGGAGAAATAGTTCTCCAGATTGCAGATAAATCTCTTCCATTCCTGACACCAGAGCCACCCTCTCAGTGCTCAACCCTATAGATAGAAAGCAGCCGCTGCCTTGGAGTACTTACACAGTTCAAATAGAAAGGATCTGATGAATCTTAAGAAGTTCCTGTGTCTTGGAGTTCCCATCGTGGTCCAGCTAGGAACCATGAGGTTGCGGGTTCGATCCCTGCCCTTGCTCAGTGGGTTAAGGATCTGGTGTTGCTGTGAGCTGTGGTGTAGGTTGCAGACGCAGCTCAGATCCTGCGTTGCTGTGGCTCTGGCGCGGGCCAGCAGCTACAGCTTCGATTGGACCCCCTAGGCTGGGAACCTCCATATGCCGCAGGAGCGGCCCAAGAAATGGCAAAAATACGAGAAAAAAAAAAAAAAAAGTTCCTGTATCTGAACCTATTCCCTTTTGTTAGAGATACGCACACACCCCTTTCTCCTCAGTGCCTCCTTCTCTACCCATTCATTAGGGTGAGACTTCCTAGTGAGGTATCATGTCAGAATTTCTTGCTACCAAAAGGGGGGAATAATAATTCTAGACTCTGAGTCATGAAAGCAGCCAACCAGGTGAATTAAATGGCGATTTGATGAGGATTCCCTGGTGGCGCAATAGGTTAAGGATCTGGTGTTGTCCCTGCTGTGGCTCAGGTCGCTGCTGTGGTATAGGTTTCACCCCCGGCCCAAGAACTTCTGCATGCCATGGGCATGACCAAACAAACAAACAAAGTAAAGATGTTTAAGTAAGTAAATATAAATAAATGACTCTTTGACATCTTTTATTTGCCCCATCTCTCACAGCACTAGAAATGATCCTGAAAACACCCATCTATGATCCCTATTGAATCAGAAGCTATCATCCTCCTTATTGGCAGTCTCCAACTGATATTGGCAAATTCACAGCACACCTCCCATCACGATTGAAACAGTTCCTTCAAAACCTCCTCAAAGAATTAATCAATAACCTATAAATAAAGAAGCCCTTCAACGCATGGAGCTCCTAACAGAAGATTACACAGCTCACAACCTTATTATCCTTTTTACTAGTCTCTGTTCACTGCTGATAAAACCTAAGGGCCAAGGGTGGACCTTTATCCAGGACTTCAAGCCATAAAAAGCATTGTTATCCCTGTCATCCTGTTATTCCTAACCCTTACGCATTACTAATATCCACTCCCACCAGGGTAAATTCTTTACTGTAATTGATGTACGTAGTGAATTCTTTAATATTCCAGTTGATAAATCTAGTCAATACCACTTTGCCTTCACTTGGGAAGAAAAATAACTCACCTGGACAGAAATGCTTCAGGGTTTTAACTGAGAGTCCTTGTTTCTCACAAATCCTGAAGGCTGATCTGGATGATATAAAGTTCCCTAGAGGTTCTACTTTGCAATATGTGGATGATTTGCTTCTTTGCTCTTCTTCTTAAGCCTCCCCACGGGAAGACAACATTGACTTTTGCTAAAAGCTTTTAGCCTTAAAGAAGTAAGTTCACTGAGGACAAACTGCAGTTTTCCCAAACCCAGGTTTGATATTTAGGGCCTCTGATATCAGAATAAGAGCTACACCTAGATCTGGGTAGACTTCATGGTGTTCTACATTTTCCAAACCCCCAAACTAAGTACCAACTGTGAGGTTTTCTTAGGATAAATTGGTTATTGCTGAAATTGGATTCCAAATTTCTCTCTCTGTATGCTTTACTAAAAAACAACCACCCTGACCCAATTTGATGGAAAGAACCAGAAAACATAGATTTTAAGGCCTTAAAGGAGAGTTTCATGAGCCCACCTGCCCTTGGGCATCCCAAATATCTAATTCCCTTTTTCTTTTTTCCATATGAAAAGGAAAGGAATATCCTTGGGGTACTCACCCCAAAACATAGGACCTCCATTAATCCAATGATTAAGGAATTCATTTTACTGGTCAGATAGTGCTGGGTTGCTTTTATAACACTTTTACTGTATTTACCAATCTCAATCCTCTGGTTTAGTTGGACACACTAACAGCATTATTAAGACCTAATTAGCAAAAATTTTAGACCCTTTAAAAACACCTTGGCCAAAAACATTGCAGTTTGTCCTTCTGAATCTCTGATCCATGTCTTTTAGAACTCATAAACGCTCATCCTTTTTTTTTTTTTTCCTTCTCTTCTTATGGCCAACCCTGTGGCATATGGAAGCTCCCAAGACAGAGATCAAATCAGAGATGCTGTAGCATCCTGTTCTGTACCTTGTTGCAACACTAGATCTTTAACCCACTGAGCAAGGCCAAGGATCAAGCCTGCATCCTCACAGAGACAATTCCAGGTCTTTAGCTTATTGAGCCACAGTGGGAACTCCCAAACTATCACCCTTTGAGAGAATCACAGGATACCAAATGCAGTTGGCTCTTACATCTTTTGATCTGCAATTTTCACACTGCAAAGGCTTGATTGATGCTGTTAAAAATAACCATGTTTTGGTAGAAGAATCTCTTCACTCTCAGAAGATAAAGGCCTTGGAGTTCCCATCGTGGCTCAGCAGAAACAAATCTGACTAGCATCCATGATAACACAGGTCCAATCCCTAACCTCACTCAGTAGATTAAGGATCCAGTGTTGCCATGAGCTGTGGTGTAGGTCACAGACACAGCTCAGATTTAGCGTTGCTGTGGCTGTGGTGTGGGCTGGTGGCTACAGCTCTGATTCGACCCCTAGGCCAGGAGCCTCCATATGCCACGGGTGCAGCCTTAAAAGGCCCAAAAAAAACCAAAAACAAACAAACGAAAAAGCATAGGAGCATAAATACTTTTCCCAGATCATTTTCTAAGGAAGCAATGTCCTTTTTGAAAAAGGCCCTTTGCATCTTCCTAGCTGTTGGAATAAAGACCTATTGTTACTTGCCCTTGAAAAAGAAACATCTATTTATTTCCATCAGTAAAGTTAAAAGCAATATCAAGTTCACATGTTGCAACTAGCACCTTTCATCGAAGTAGGTCAAAATTTTAAATCCAAAGTACTATGAGGATCTTGCAGTAATGGCAGAGTGAAGAGGTCAATGAATCATCTTTCAAAAAAAAACCTATAAAACCAGGGGAAATTGTCCAAAACTACTATTTTAGGACTCTAGAATCAACCAAAGGGCAATAACAAATTTAGAAGAGTACATCCATGAAAAACTACTATCTTGGATAAGAATAGGGGTTCTGTGGTATTCTTGTCCAGAAAGAAATAATAAAGATCAGAGTGAACATTCATGAAATAAAACAAAAAATAGATTAAAATCAATGAAACTAAAAGATTGAGTTTCTTTGAAAACATTGATGAACTGATAAAGTTTTAGCTATTCTGACCAGTTGAAAAAAAGAGAGAGATCGAAGATACAAATCACCGAAGTCAGGAATGAAACAAGAGCCCTCACTGCCAACTTTACAGATAATAAAATGATTATAATAAAATGTTAACTTTATGCCAACAAATTAGACAATTTAGAGGAAATGATAAATTCCTAGAAAGACGCAAAATACCAAAGCCGACCCATAAAGAAACAGAAGATCTGAACAGGTCTATAACAAAGGAATTGAAATATTAATCTAAAATATTCCCACAAAAGAAAGCTCAGGCCCCTAAAGCTTCACTGATGAATTCTATCAATTTTGAAAATAGAGGGAGTTCTTGCTGTGGTGCAACAGGATCGGTGGCGTCTTGAGAGCATTAGGATGCAGGTTCAGTTCCCATCCTGGCACAGGAGGTTAAGGATCCAGTGTTGCCACAGCTGTGGCTTTGGTCACAATTACAGCTTTGATCTGATTCCTAAGCTGGGAACCACATATGCTGTGGGGCAGCCAAAAAAGAAAAAAATAATTTTCTTTTGAAAATATATAATACCAGTCCTGCACAAATGTTATATAGAATGCCAGGAGTGATTAATAAAATATGCTCATTCATAAAATAAATCTTAATTAGAATAGGGAAGCCAATCTAGCCTACTAATGATAAAAGTTCCAAAATTTATCATAAAACTCCATCTTAAACGCCACTAATACATTATCAAAACCTTTCTTATTTACAGCTGGAGTTTGTAAGTTTAGCCAGTTTAGAATTCTTAACTGAGCATTGAAAGTCTGAATAACAAAGTCTTTTTTTTTTTTTTTTTGGTCTTTTTGCGCTTCCCGAGGCATATGGAGGTTCCCAGGCTAGGGGTCGGATTGGAGCTGTAGCCACCGGCCTATGCCAGAGCCACAGCAACGTGGGAGCTGAGCTGCGTCTGCGACCTACACCACAGCTCACGGCAATGCTGGATCCTTAACCCACTGAGCAAGGCCAGGGATCGAACCCGCAACCTCATGGTTCCTGGTGGGATTCGCCAACCACTGAGCCACAACGGGAACTCCCTGAGTAACAAAGTCTTATAGCACTAACTAAAGAAAAGCCAATCTGAGGCAGCCCTGGGTCTTGTCTTATGAGACATTTCCTCAAAGATGTGATTTGTCTCTCTTCTCCTTAAGGTCATCAGTTACACAAGTACCATATTTATCAAGTAGGAGCAGAATATATTGCTTGGAACTCCAGTCAGTTCAAGGATACCAATAACAAAGCTACAAACAGTCCAGGAACCCCAATTATGACAGTTAGAGGAGTATTAACTATGATGTAAAGCATTGGTGCTCACTTTTTACAAAGATGTTGAGTGACTCATGTGAAATCACAAAAATAGCAGACTAGATCCTCCTTTTTAAGTGTCTTCCAGCATCCCTATATGAAAACCAGTACTAAAACTGCTATTGGGATTTCCCAATGTGGTACAGCAGGTTAAGGATCCAGTGTTGCCACAGCCATGATATAAGTCGCTACTGCGGCTTGGATTCAATCTCTGGCCCGGGAACTTCCACATGCTACGGGTGCAGCTGAAAAACGAAAAAATTAAAATAAATTGCCATCAGGAATTTCAGCTTAAGAGAAAAGACAATTGGAGTTCCTGTCGTGGCTCAGTGGTTAACGAATCTGACTAGGAACCATGAGGATGCGGGTTTGATCCCTGGCCTTGTTCAGTGGGTTAAGGATCTTAGCTGTGGTGTAGGTCACAGACGCAGCTTGGATCCCACGTTGCTGTGGTTCTGGTGTAGGCCGGCGGCTACAGCTCCGATTAGACCCCTAGCCTGGGATCCTCCATATGCCGCAGGAGCGGCCCAAGAAATGGCAAAAAGACAAAAAAAAAAAAAAAGAGTGAGAGAAAAGACAGTTGCAAATACAAAAGTAGGAAGAAAGCACAAAGTGCAAAGAAAATTCAAAAAAGGAATGTGTTCACATCTTAGTCTGCAATGACTAAGAAAGGCTTCCACAAAGGGATAGTATGTGAGATACAGCTTGAAACAGTGAGATTTTGACAGGAGAAAATGGGGAAAGGACATTTCAAGAAGAAGGAAGACACAGTGTGTCCAGTCTAACTAAAGCATAGAGTTCAGTTGTTTAAAAGCTTCTTCTGCCATGACAACAGCCTACCAACATTTCCCATGCCAGCCCATTGCACCTACTCCCATGGGTACACCCAAAAGCATAGATAAAATAGGCTGCTTGCCACATACAATTCCTAGTAATCCCCCTCCCTCTCTCACGTCCAAGAACATATACCAGAACGCAAATGAGTGAGGATAATCTTATAGCAGATGACTTTCGACCTGCTTTAATTTTTAAAGAAAACAACTTGCTACCTTTAATACGGTTTGGGATCAAAAAGTGCTCATACAACACCCCACAACAGATCGTAAGAACAAGAACCATCAATGTCGTGGGAAATAAAGGTGAAAAACATTGATCAGAGTTATTCCCACACTGCCTCAAGTACAAACCAAGGCACTGTTTCAATGAAGAGAAATTATTTTGGCTGCATTTGGGAAGATTACTCTGAAAGTGTGGAGAAATGAACAGAACAGTTAGGAAGTTATTGCAAAAGTTGCAGTTAGAGGTCTCTAGTTCAATTAAGATTCATTGAATGGATAAATAAGAAAGATCTTGGTGGCAAGGCAGCATATTATAGCAGTGGAGCCAGACTGCTTGAGTTCAAAGCAAGCTCTTCATTAACTAACTGTATGAACTTGAGCAAGTTACTTGGCCTCTCTATACCTCAATTTTCCCATCTATAAAATGGGACTGGAGTTCTCTTGTGGCACAGTGGGTTAAGATCTGGCATTGTCAATGCTGTGGCCCCAGTCACTGCTGTGTCGTGGTTTGGATCCCTGGTCTGGAAACTTCCACATGCTGCAGGTGTGGCCAAAAAAAAGAGAGAGAGAGAGAAAGAAAAGCTATAAATTAAATGGGGCTAATAATAATTTCTAGATCATAAGGTAGTTTTGAGGATTAAATGAGGTGAATACAGAAAATGCTTAGAAGAATGCATGACACATACCTGCTAAAGTAGCAATTATTTTTATTAGTGAAACGTTTTATTAATTTAGTGGTTCTCATATGTGGTACCTAGACCAGCAGCATCAAGCATCACAAGGAATTGGCTGGAAATGCACATTCCCACACCAGATCTACATACTTCGGGTGAAGCTCAGCAGTGTGTTTTAACAAGTCCTCCAGGGGATTCCGATGATCTCCGAGTCCCCACAACCAACATACTCAAGAGGGAACTACAGAGACCACAGACAAGGATGGCGGTCACATTCCGAGGGCCGAGTTTCCTTCCGACACCAATCTGCATTTTCCTCCCTCTTAAGAGAGGCAGTGCACGACCCCACCCAGCCAGCACTGCAAAGCAATGTTGCCTCGCTCCGGACTTAACCTGAGCAAGTTCTGCCAAGGCGGGCCGGAGTGGAAGCCAGGTGTAGACACTTTACCAAACTCAGCCTTTGCCCAGAAAGACTCAGGCACCCCCAGCCCTTGGGCTCCGACTTCCGGCGCTAGAGAAGGAGGTCGGTGGAGAAGGGAATCAGAGCGGACGTGTCCAACTTCCTCAGCACCGGCGGGGGTGGTAGGGAATATTCGTTTTCCTAATCCCTCCGAGTGCCAACTAAGAGACCCGATGATGCGGCGGTGATAGAAAGATGGTCTAATCTAGGATAAACGTCCTGGAAACCTAGAACCCAGTGAGGGAATAAAGAAGTCTTCAAAATCCTCTCGGCTTCCTTTACCTCCTTTCTCATCTCATGCCCCAAAGCCGCGATCAAGGAGGGGCGGGGGAGAGCCCCAGAGGAGGAAATCTCGCGATAGGACACAGGCCGGGGCGGGGGTGGCACCTCTTCCCTCCGCCACCTCCTCGCGTTAGTTCCGGTCGCAGAGGAGACACCGCCGCAGTTGCCGCCACCTCCGGGATTTCTGGCTCTTTTCTCTTCGCCTTAAATTCGGTGAGGCGCAGACCTCGCTCATCTCGGGCAGAGGTTGTGGCTCCTCGTTGCTGGGCAGAGGGTGAAGGAGGCGGCAGGCCCTGTGCGGCCTAGCTTGGATGGGCCCGGGCGGAGGCCGCCGCATGAGACCGAACGGGATCCAGGGCCTGGATTCGGGGATCGGGGCCGCCGCCTCAGCGGGGAGGCCGAGGGACGGCTGCCCGGACCGGAACGTGGGTCCTGTGTGTGCCCCGCGGAGGCAGAGGCGGTGGGCGAGGCAGACCCCCCCTCCGGCCCTGCCCGGCCTGGGTAACAAAGCCACCGCGGCCTCTGTTGGGTGATGTACGCATGGGGGGCTTCCGGCGGGCGGGGCGGAGGAGCCGCCACCACCACTGCGGCCGCCCCCACCGCCGCTGCTTTCGCTGGAGGGCGGGCGGATGTACGGAGCGGCGGGGCCCCCGGCGCGAAGCGCCTCGGCTCCTGTGATCCGCTCGTTGCGGCGGCCGCCTCCGCCGTCGACGGGGTCAGTAGAGAAGGGGCTGCAGACGAGGAGCAGCCCCTACGGCGCCCTGCCTGGGGCTGAGGGGTCCTGGGCGGGGGCAGGTTGTCTGTGGCTCGGCCGGGAGGCACAGGAAGAGCTGGATAGGAAAACACGTGCCGCGGGAGGAGGCTTGGATAGGAGAGTATTGGGCGAAGGAGGCTGGCCTGCTTTCAGGTTCTTTTGAAGGCTGGAGTGGTGCAAGCGGCCGCTGCGGTTACGGGCACGACTTGAGGGGAGGGTAGTGCTGCTCCTAACTAGGCTCCTCAGATGAAGGGATTCGCCTTCTGACTGTGTCTTTAAATTGATGTACATGTTTTGGATACCTCCTGACTCTGGGGGTCATCTCTGTTTAGCCCTCTTTGGTACTTAGAAGTAATGGAAGATGTAGGCGAGTTTAAAGAGGAACGAGGAAGAGCCTAAACTATATTTATGATGGGTGATTTGCCACCAGTCACTGTGCCACTGTAAAGTCATATAAAAGTATCCTTCACATTCCGTCTTTAAAACGGGTTTGGTTTTTTTTTTTTTTTGTAGGAAGAAATGCGGATTTAAAACTTATATTTAGTTCAGGCAAAGGCAGTTCTTTGTGCCTGCCCAGGTCTGTTGCTTGTCTGAAAGTTTATGATCTGTGTGGTTTATAAGTCCCTAGACGAAGGTTTGATGCTTTGTTTTTAAAATGCATGTTATTTTTAAGGCTTTATTTTCCCCCCACCAGGGTGTCTTTTATGAATAATCAAAAGCAGCAAAAGCCAACGCTATCAGGCCAGCGTTTTAAAACCAGAAAAAGAGGTAAATACTTGTTTTCATAGTATCTCTCTTCAGACCTCCAGAATAACTTTTATATCTTGGCTCCTCTGGCAGACTGTTGCCTAGTACTAAAACCTCACCAGAAGAGAACTTGAATTTCTAGTTGACTGCCATTTCAAATACACCCTTAATAGTTCCACTGCCTTTAATATGTTTGGTGTCTGTCTGTCTGCGTATGTGTGTGTGTGTGTGTATAATATATATGCAGGCTTGTGGATAGTCTTTACTGTGAAGATAAAGTACCTCAAGAAAAAAGCATGGGCTGCATTTTCACTAGCTAAATTTCATTTAAGCAAATTTTTGCTTGAGAGAAAGGGTTAATTTATAAAAGGAGAGTTCTTACTTTGATTACTAGTTTCACCCAAACTTTGTGTAGATTTGTGAGAGAAAAAAATCAGACTCTAACCCATGGAAGTTAATTGTGGGACAAAGTTCACATTGCAGTGTCTTTTGAAACTATTTCTTCATAGACATAGTAAGAAAAGTATGAGAATTATATTAACTACTTCTGTGTTTTAGTGGATACTTAGATGAATGTTGAATTCTATAGCACGGCACTGGTGATACAAAGTTAAATGAGATGATCTGAGATATATTTTGTATTGAGTTTAAAATTTTCCCCCTAAACTTTTCAGTGTCACATGTGTTGACCTTATTTTACAAGGAACTTTTGAGGAAATAGAGGGCTGGGTAGGCTGCTGGTTAAAAATTGTTTCTTCCCTGAATGGCAGACACTTTGAGATATATATTACAGAATCTTTATAATCTCTAAATGTAGTCTCCCCCCTTATAGCCAGAAGACCAAGGAGTGATTTGGTTCTAGTGTTTGCAGATTCATTTAGATTTAAGCCAGTACATTTTCTCGAGAGGAGGAATAGAAGTTGGGAACCAGAGCAGTTCAGCAATAATGGGGGGAAAAAGTCTGTATCCTCAAGTATATAGATTAGTGGTAACACCTTTGTGTAAATATAGTACCAAATAGTTTTATTATTGTTAATATCAGGAAGCAATGTCACTTCCCCAGTTCCAGATTGAGATAATTCATGGCCTCCCAGTTCTTGGGTCTGGGTACAATGAGCAACAACCATCCCGATTTGCCTGGCGCTGAGTAGGGTTCCCAGGACATAGGCCTTTCTGTCCTAAAAACAAAGTCCTAGGCAAACAGGGAACAGTCAGGCATCCTAGTGCTGTGTGGAAATCTAACCTAGATAGGGAAATCAGTCCCTATCCTGGAGTGTGTGAGAGCAACTCAGTAAAGGCTAGGGATGTACCCAAGGCACTGTTTAGAATGCTTCTCTATTTTATCTATTTTATTTATATCATTTAATATTCACAACTTTGTGAGGTAGGCGCTACTCTCTTAATTACCACAGTTGCTCAAATTCAGACAATTAAGTGCTCGATTCAGACGATTAATTTAGATCTCGATTTGAACCAGGTAGTTTGAATCCAGAGCCTTTATCCTTAAGTGCTGCACAGTATAGTCTCTTGGTTACCCAGTTTCTCTGGCCTTCAGTTTCCCTCCTGAGTAAGAATTGAGAATATCTGCTGAGGATTAAAGCAAGTCTTCTACTGCATATTTTGTCATGTATTAGATACTCAATAAATGAAAAATACTTATTGGAAAGATTACCTTAATAAGTACTAAATGAGTGATTTAAAAAAAAAAATAGAAAGTGTTAATGGGCATTAAGGAAAATCAGCAGCTCCAGTATTTAGATAAAATTTCACTCTGGAATAAAATTTACCTGAGGTATAGAAAATGTCCTAAATTTCAGAAAAGCTCAGAGACAATAGGAGAGCATTCCAGGTGGAAATTGTCTCCTGGTATTAGAAACACACCAGCTCACTTGTGTGAAAAGTAGTAGAAAAGCCACACACTTGTGATTAGGCAGTCCTGCCTTGCACTTGCTGGGGTGAAATTTGCAAAGGATCTATGTCAGTCTCCTGTTGTGTTTGCTTGGTAGTGTTTGTTTTTTCCAGCTGTTGAAATAAGTGAAATTGTGATGAATGTGGTTAATTTATTCAGTAGTTACAGCTTCATAAGATTGTGGTTTCGAAGCATTTTGGTAATAAGCCTTTTAAAACTGAACGTTTTGGGGTTTTCACTCCAGATGAAAAAGAGAGGTTTGACCCTACTCAGTTTCAAGACTGTATTATTCAAGGCTTAACTGAAACTGGTACTGATTTGGAAGCAGTAGCAAAGTTTCTTGATGCTTCTGGAGCAAAACTTGATTACCGCCGATATGCAGAAACACTCTTTGACATTCTGGTGGCCGGCGGAATGCTGGGTAAGTGTCTGGGTTTTGTAGGAAGAGTAATATATGGGGATTATGTAGAACCTAGAATATAAACTATTTTGACAAACCCATCAAATTGGGACGGCTTCATTTCTGTTTTATTATTACCCCTTTAGGATTCCCCCCCCCCTTTTTTCTTCACAAAATTATAGTAAATTTGCAGCTTTTTTGCTCTGTCTAGCTTTGTATTTTAAATCAGTTACAGAATCATAACCTTTGGGGAAGACTATTCTCACTTTTTTTTTTCCTTTTTTGGCTGCACCCACAGCATGTGGAAGTTCCCAGGCCAGGGATCAAACCCCCACTACAGCAGCGACCTGAGCTGCTGCAGTGACAATGCCAGATCCTTAACACTCTGCACCGCAAGAGAATTCCTAGGAAAGACTTTTCTGTCTGATACTCCAGTCCTTGTCCCTACAACATCCCCCATCCGTGATTTTTTTTCCAACCTGTGTTTGTACACTCTCAGTTAATGAAGAAATCCCTATTGTTAGGTCTTACCAAATATACCAACCCTCCATATCCAAGGGTTCCACATCCATGGATTAAACCAGCTGAGGTTCAAAAATATGTTACTATCCTCTAACCACATGTAACTAACTATCAGTCACTTAGAATGTGGCTAGTCCAAATTGAGATGTCCTGAAAATATACATTGGATTTTTGAATACCGAAATGTTAAAATCATGATATTTTTTGATGTGTTCAAAGTATATTAAAATTAATTTCACCTTTTTTTTTTTTACTATGGCTACTAGAAGATTTGAAATTACATTATGTGGCTCACATTATATTTCTGCTGCATAGAACTGCTCTTATTCTTGCCTTCACTTTCCTCAGCTCAGGATATCTTAACAGAACTGCTACTTAGTTACATATCCTCAAATGATTTTCTAGAGCTCTTTAAGGTATTTCAAAATATTTTCACAAGTAACATTGTATTGACCCTCACAGTCAAGCTGATAGAATCAGAACTCTTATTTGTATACATGCAGAGTGGGGGCTTAGAGAGGCTTCAGTGGCTTGCAGGCAGTCAAACAATTGCCCCATGGTGAAGCTGGGAACTTAATCATCATAGGTTCTAATACCTAGTCAAATGAGTGTCTCTTTTACTGTAGTAACGTTTTGTAGAGAATCTTTTTTATTTGGTTTTTTTGGGTTTTTTTTTAAGCAAGAAATAGATTTATTAAGATAGGACGCTTGTGAGAGATGCAAGCAGGCAGGCACGGAAGCCCTGCATAAAGAATCTTTTTTAATAAGGAGATTTTCAAACATATCCTAGAGAAAAATAGTAAAATGGGGAGTTCCCATTGTGGCTCAGCGGTAAGAAACCCAACTAGTTTCCATGAGAACGAGGGTTCAATCCCTGGCCTCAGTGGGTTAAGGATCCAGCATTGCCATGAGCTGTGGTATATAGGTCGCAGACACGGCTCAGATCTGGTATGGCTGTGGCATAGGCCAGCAGCTACAGCTCTGATTTGACCCCTAGCCTAGGAACCCCATATGCCGTGAGTGTGGCCCTAAAATAAATAAATAAATAATATAAACATAATACACTTCTGATCTGCTACCCAACTTAAACTTTTTTTTTTTTTTTTTTGCTTTTTAGGGCTGCACTTGCAGTATATGAAGTTCCCAGGCCGGGGGTCTAATCGGCCTATGCCACAGCCACAACACAGCAACGCTGGATCATTAGCCCACTAAGCAAGGTCAGTGTTGGCCCTGCATTCTCATGAATAATTGGTTCGTTACTGCCAAGCCAGTTGTTTGAGGAACTCCCTCAACAATTTTTATTAATCTTCCTCCATCTACTCCACCGACTTCATCCCCCATTCTGTTCCAACTGAGAAATTGTGCTTTCAGATCATCTCAGAGTTTCTATCATTTTATGATGAGAATCCTTATAGAAAATAAGATTGACTAGTATATTATGACATGTCGAACTATAATGCTATACACCTGAAACATAAAAATAAATTTTAGGGGAGTTCCCCTCGTGGCGCAGTGATTAACGAATCCGACTAGGAACCATGAGGTTGCGGATTCGGTCCCTGCCCTTGCTCAGTGGGTTAACGATCCGGTGTTACCGTGAGCTGTGGTGTAGATTGCAGACGCGGCTCGGATCCCTTGTTGCTGTGGTTCTGGTGTAGGCTGGTGGCTACAGCTCCGATTCGACTCCTAGCCTGGGAACCTCCATATGCCGCTGGAGCGGCCCAAGAAATAGCAAAAAGACAAAAAATAAATAAATAAAAAATAAAAATAAATTTTAGGAGTTCCCGTTGTGGCTCAGCAGTAGTGAACCTATCTAGTGGCCATGAGGACACAGATTTGATCCTTGGCCTCGCTCAGTGGGCTGAGGATCTGGCACTGCCATGAGCTGTAGTGTGGGTCACAGTTAGATCCTGCATCACTGTGGCATAGGCTGGCAGCTACAGCTCTGACTCAACCCCAAGCCTGGGAACTTCCATGCTGCAGATGTGGCCCTAAAAAGACCAACAAAAAAAAATTATAATTACTAATTTTAAATGAAGGTCATTGTAAATTTTTTGTAAAATATACCTTAGCCCCAGGTGGTACACTGGCAGACGACATGATGCGGACAGATGTCTGTGTGTTTGCAGCACAAGAAGACCTAGAGACCATGCAAGCATTTGCTCAGGTAAATCACTAATTTCAGTTAGCTTTTAACTGACTAGTGTTTATGAAGCAGTCTGCTTTTAAGAGGTTGCTGGTAGAAGGTTGAAGGAATTTGAGCTGAAGATTTAGAGATGTTCTTGGTGCAATATGATGATATAGGAACTTAAAAAATGTTTTGAGGAAGACAAAGTAGAAAAGTAGAATTAGCTCTTCTTTTCTATCTGTCCCTCTAGAATTAATCCACTTTTTAAAGAAAAAGGTCAGGCTGAAAAAGGAAAATCAGTTCCCTGTCGTGATTTTCATCACTGAGTTATTCTGCATATAGCTTTTTAAAGGTGAATGAGTAATAGGCAGATTAGCTTCTTTATCAGACAAAATTTTACTTGAAAGTTTCACACATAGTTGTGCTAGCATTACTGTAAGCAAAGAATTCAAGTGCATCTAACCTAGGGTTTGTTATCTATGTCATTAGGAAAGTAGAACTATATTTTTTATCATTCTGTCAATAGTCTACAAATGGATAAAGTGACTTTTTATTTAAGCAATAATTAGTCTTTGATATTTGACAAAATCTTGCGGGGTGGTGATTAAACTGTTAACTGTTGTAGGGTTTGGGAGTTGACAGATTTCTTGAGCTGATAAAAGGTTCATTTCTTTACTGTGGGAGAGGTCTTATTGGCCCTCACCTAGATCTTTCAGAAGTATGTCATTTATATATATGAAGGTATCATTCCATTCCTTTACTGTTTTTATAGGTTTTTAACAAGTTAATCAGGCGCTACAAATACCTGGAGAAAGGTTTTGAAGATGAAGTGAAAAAGGTATGAACAGCAGTATGCTTTATGAAAAACAAAAGGTTGGGGGTCAAAGAGGGGCATGTGAAATCCTGATTCTGCCATGAATTTGAGATAATTTTAGATATTTAGGTAGGCTGTCTTTGAAATGTAGTTTGAGAGGATATCATCCAGTTTAATTTGCCATACACTGTTTCTTAGCTCTAATATCCAAAAAAGTGGCAGAGGTGTAAAAATCAGTGCCGTTTGTTCAGAAGCAGGGTAACAGATCAGAGTTAAACACATTGAGAAAGAGAAATTTAACATAATTGTTCTTTGAGTCTTAGACAGTCTACATATAGGTGTATGGAAAATTTGGTAATGTTAACACTAACATTGAGGGAGTTCCTGTCGTGGTGCAGGGGAAATGAATCCCACTAGGAGCCATGAGATTGTGGGTTAGATCCCTGTTCTCACTCAATGTGTTAAGGATCTGGTGTTGCCGTGAGCTGTGGTGTAGGTCACAGATGTGGCTTGGATCCTGCGTTGCTATGGCTGTGGTGTACGCTGGCAGCTGTAGTGCTGATTGGATCCCTAGCCTGGGAACCTCCATATGCCACGGGTACAGCCCTAAAAAGCAAAAAAACATATATATATGTAATGTGTGTGTGTATAGTAACATTTAATAAGTTCGAGGCACTATCCTAATTATTAACTTATTTAGTATTCACAAAAGCCCTGTGAGACAAGTTTCATTTATATCTGAGGAAACTGAGGTAGAGAAGAAGTAACTTGCCCAGGATCAGTCAGCTAGTGAGTGATATAACCAAGATACAAACTTGGATAGTTAGGCCCCAGAGCCCAGTTTTAATCAATGTAATATGCTTTACTACTTCTCCTTATATAATGCAATTGTTCTTTTAACTCTTATCTATTTACTTTTATAGCTGCTGCTGTTCTTAAAGGGTTTTTCAGAGTCGGAGAGGAACAAGCTGGCTATGTTGACTGGTGTTCTTCTGGCTAATGGAACACTTAATGCATCCATTCTTAATAGCCTTTATAATGAGAACTTGGTTAAAGAAGGTAATCAATCAACCTTTAGTAAAGGATGATCTTTAGTTGGCTGAGGGTAGAGCAAAGCATGAAAGATGAACTGATAGAATATAGCTTATGCAGATTTTGTGTCCCTTTGGCATCTAGGCTTAATGACTTTCTTTAGCAAATATCCAGGGTCTAGACAAAATGTGACTGATTACAAAACAAAAAGAGAAATGTCATAGAAATGCAGAGAGAAATTAATTCAATTGGGAGAATAGAGAAAATGATCTTGGGAGAAATGGGAAGCTGAAAAAGAAATAATTTCCCTTTTGTTGTTTCCATAGTTAAATTATTCTGTATAGTAATTTTAAAGCTAACCTTTTTTTTTTTTACTGCTTAGAGTACTATTTAACATGCCTTATTTTAACTCTCATAACAACCCTGTCAAGTGTAAGAACTGTTACCCTCATTTTACACATTAGAAAACCGTTTAACCTGACTAACAATACATGACTGGCAAACAGATAGGAAGAGAACTTGGAGTGGCGTGGTAGGCAGTGGCAGGGGGAAGTTCAGGAGTAAGTTTGGGGATAAAGTGACTAAGTCTTCTGGTGGCACCTCAGAGGAAGGAAATGGAGATAGAGTAGTTGAAATCCAGGAGGATAGTTCTGTTAAATAAGCTCTTTTGTTCTACAGGGGTTTCAGCAGCTTTTGCTGTAAAGCTCTTTAAATCATGGATAAATGAAAAAGATATCAATGCAGTAGCTGCAAGTCTTCGGAAAGTGAGCATGGATAACAGACTGATGGTTTGTAACTTTTCATTGTTCACGTTCTTGCCAGCACTTCAGCAAAGTGTAATAGGCAACTTTCCCATTTCTAATTTGTAAAAAGAGAAAAGTGCTTTTCTTAATCTGATTTGAAGACCATTAACCAGATTAAATTTTTCTTTCAGGAACTTTTTCCTGCCAATAAACAAAGCGTTGAACACTTCACGAAGTATTTTACTGAGGCAGGCTTGAAAGAACTTTCAGAATATGTTCGGAATCAGCAAACCATAGGAGCTCGTAAGGAACTCCAGAAAGAACTTCAAGAACAGATGTCCCGTGGTGATCCATTTAAGGATGTAAGATATTTTTGTTTGAACAGTCTTTAGATGGCTAAGTTTCTGGCAAAGAAAATTTTTCACTCATTTGATAAACTTTTAAAGTATTTCACCATATAGAATGTTATGCTGGGGCTTTATTTACATCCATCATCTTCTTTTTCTTTTTTTTGTTTTGTTTTTGTTTTTGTTTTTGTTTTTTGTCTTTAATCTTTTTAGGACCACATCTATGACATATGGAGACTCCCAGGCTAGGAGTCAAATCAGAGCTGTAGCCACAGCAACACTGGATCCTTAAACTGCTGAGCAAGGCCAGGGATCGAATCCACAACTTTCATGGTTCCTAGTCAGATTTGCTTCCACTTTGCCACAACGGGAACTCCTGCCTCAGTCTTTTTCATATTCATTGCCTTATGGGTACCCAGAAATCATAACACTTGGGGATTTCATAGGGTACAAGCCAGTAGATAGCCCTTCTGTTTCCATCTTGGTCTTGGGTAGTTTACTTACGTGTAATTTAAGGTTTGAACTAGAAGTCCATTCCATCTCATTCTGAAAGTTCTGTAATAATATGTAGCCTTGTGGTCATTGCTAGATGCATGGGAAAGTGTTTACGGTTTTTTTGTAAAAGGTCTAAGTTTGATATGTGTGTCTACATATCAAAACACATTTCTGTACTAAATTTGGATTCTTTTGCAGATAATTTTGTATGTCAAGGAGGAGATGAAAAAAAACAACATCCCAGAACCCGTTGTCATCGGAATTGTGTGGTCCAGTGTAATGAGCACTGTGGAATGGAACAAAAAAGAGGAGCTTGTAGCAGAGCAAGCCATTAAGCACTTGAAGGTATTAGAACTATGCCTTGATAAAATATTCCTCTTGTAGTGGGGATAAGTGAGTTGTCAGTGTTTTTTTCTAAAAGGATTTATCACATCCTGTGGGTCCCAGGGATAAACCATCAGTAAGTAGACAAATAATGATAATCTTTTAAAAAATCCGACTTGGGCTTTCTCTGGCTCAAAGGTTAAAAATAAATACATGTTTAAAAATAGTTTAAGCTTGTAATTTGGTGTTTGCTTTTGAAAGAATATTGGAAAATACAATTCTTTATTATTTTATTATTTAATTCTTTGTTATTATTAATTATTTTTAATTAAAATATTAACATTGTATTGACAGTTATCTGGAATCCTTGGTGTAGTATTGCTTTTTGACTTTAGTACTTAACAGATTTTTCTGCTTTACTGTTTTTTGGGGGGTTTTTTTGTTTTGTTTTGTTTTGCCATTTCTTGGGCCACTCCTGGAGCATATGGAGGTTCCCAGGCTAGGGGTCCAATCGGAGCTGTAGCCACCAGCCTACACCAGAGCCACAGCAACATGGGATCCGAGCCGCGTCTGCAACCTACACCACAGCTCACAGCAATGTGGGATCCTTAACCCACTGAGCAAGGGCAGGGATCAAACCCGATCAACCTCATGGTTCCTAGTTGGATTCATTAACCACTGCGCCACAACGGGAACTCCTTGGGGTTTAACTTCCACTAAATAGAATATAATTCACTGTGAGTGTAATCTTTTAGGAATTTGTAATGGATGGTCATCATACTAAATGACTAAATCTTTTCTCCCTTCTCTTGAAAAGCAATACAGCCCTCTACTTGCTGCCTTTACAACTCAAGGTCAGTCTGAGCTGACTCTGTTACTGAAGATTCAAGAGTATTGCTATGACAACATTCATTTCATGAAAGCCTTCCAGAAAATAGTGGTGCTTTTTTATAAAGGTAATTTGATTTTTTTTATTAAAGAATAGTTGATTTATAACATTGTACCAATATCTGCTGTGCAGCAACGTGACCCAGTTACATGTGCATGCGCGTGTGCACGCATGTGTGTGTATGTGTACACATTCTTTTTCTTATATTATCTTCCATTATGGTCTGTCCCTGTGCTATACAGTAGGACCTTATTGTTTATCCATTCTAAATGTAATACTTTGCATCTACCAACCCCAAACTCCCAGTCCATCCCACTTCCTCTCCCCTAGCAACCACAAGTCTGTTCTCTGTCTCTGAGTCTGTTTATGTTTTGTAGATAGGTTCGTTTGTGCTGTATTTTAGGTTCCACATTTAAGTCATATCATATGGTATTTGTCTTTATCTTCCTAATTCACTTAGTATGAGAATATCTAGTTGTATCCATGTTGCTGCAGATGGCATTATTTCATTCTCTTATGGCCAGGTAGTGTTCCATTGTGTATATATATACCACATCTTAATCCATTCATCTGTCAATGGACATTTAGGTTTCCCTGTCTTAGCTGTTGGGAATAGTGCTTGGTTATTGTGAACATGGGGGTGCATGTATCTTTTTGAATTATAGCTTTGTCTGAATTTAAGCCCAGGAGTGGGATTGCTGGGTCATATGGTAATTATATATTCAGTTTCTGAGGAACCTTGATACTGTTGTCCGTAATGGTTATACCAGTTTACATTCCCAACAACAGTATAGGAGAGTTCCCTTTTCTCCACACTCTACCCAGCATTTGTTATCTTTAGACTTCTTAATGATGGCCATTCGGACTGTCGTGAGGTGGTACCTCATTATAGCTTTGATTTGTATTTCTCTAATAATTAGTAATGTTGAGAATTTTTTTTTTTTGTCTTTTTGCCTTTTCTTTGGGCCGCTCCCTCGGCATATGGAGGTTCCCAGGCTAGGGGTCGAATCGGAGCTGTAGCCACTGGCCTACGCCAGAGCCACAGCAACACAGGATCCGAGCCGCGTCTGCAACCTACACCACAGCTCACGGCAACGCCGGATCGTTAACCCACTGAGCAAGGGCAGGGACCGAACCCGCAACCTCATGGTTCCTAGTCGGATTTTGTTAACCACTGCGCCACGACAGGAACTCCGAGAATATTTTTAATGTGTCTACTAGGCATCCATATGCCTTCTTTGAAGAAGTACATATTTAAGTCTTTCTTCTGCCCATTTTTCCATTTGGTTGTTTTTGTTGTTGTTGAGTTGTATGAGTTGTTTGTATTATTTTTTTTCTATTGCCCTGAGAGACTCACCTAATAAAATGTTTGTAGGGTTTTATTATGTCAGAGAATGTTTTTTATCTATGTTCTCTTCTAGGAGTTTTATGGTTTCATGACTTACATTTTAGTCTTCAAGTTTTTAAGTCATTTTGAGTTTATTTTTTTGTATGCATGGTATGAGGATGTGTTCTAGTTTCACTGATTTACATGCAGCTATCTTGTTTTGCCAGCACCATTTGCTGAAAAGACTGTCTTTTTCCTATTTTATATTCTTGCTTCCTTTGTCAAAGATTAATTGACCATAGGTGTCTGGGTTTATTTCTGGGCTCTCTGTTCTGGTCTGTTGATCTGTTTGTCTGTTTTTGTACTAAAGGTAATTTAAATTTTGAATTTTGTGAATAGATTTAACAAAAATCTTAGAAAACTCAAAATAATTTGAATGAGTAGTTCTCTGAATATTAGCACCCTAAAATAATTTAATCACAGAACTGAGTTGTCTAATTTAATTTGGTACTTTGTAGTGAATTACTGTCTCTAAACCTAAAAAAAAAATCTCTAAACCTTATTAACAAATTAAAATCTAAAGCCTTCTTGATAAGGTCTCAATCTTTACCTCCTGTACTCTACCAGTCTTCCCCAGACGCATGATTTGGTTGGTAGCTATATTTTAAACTTAGAGATCTACCTGCATCCCCAGAATACTTTTTTTTTCTTTTTTCTTTTTTTGTTTTAAGCATAGGGTAATGGGATTTCCCATCGGGGCTCAGTGGTTAACAAATCCGACTAGGAACCATGAGGTTGCAGGTACATCCCTGGCCTCGATCAGTGGGTTAAGGATCTGGCATTGCCGTGAGCTGTGGTATAGGTTGCAGATACGTCTTGGATCCCACATTGCTGTGGCTGTGGTGTAGGCTGGTGGCTACAGCTCCAATTAGACCCCTAGCCTGGGAACTTCCATATGCCATGGGTACAGCCCTAAAAAAGACAAAGACGTGGAGTTCCTGTCGTGGCGCAGTGATTAACGAATCCGACTAGGAACCATGAGGTTGCGGGTTCGATCCCTGCCCTTGCTCAGTGGGTTAAGGATCCGGCGCTGCCGTGAGCTGTGGTGTAGGTTGCAGACGTGGCTCGGATCTTGCATTGCTGTGGCTGTAGTGTAGGCAGGCAGCTACAGCTCCGGTTTGACCCCTAGCTTGGGAACCTCCATATGCCGCGGGAGCAGCCCAAGAAATGGCAAAAAGACCAAAAAAAAAAAAAGACAAAAAGACGATAAAAAATATATGGACCGCTTTTCTTTTTTTTTTCTTTTTTCTTTTTTTTTTTTTTAGGGCCACTCCTGCAGCATATATGGAAGTTTCTAGAGCTACAGCTGCCAGCCTACACCACAGCAACACTGGATCCTTAACCCACTGAGCAAGGCCAGGGATCAAACCCACATCCTCACGGATACTAGTTTGTTTCTACTGAGCCACAACAAGAACTCCCTTTTTTTCTTTTAAATAAAATTACAGAACCATTTATAGGTGACTCTCCTGTGCCTTGTAGAGTGTTTAAACAGCATCCGGGGCATCTGCAAGAATGTTTGTAAACATTGTCTGCTGTCCCCAAGGGATAAAATTGCCTTCAGTTGAAAGAATCACTGGGTTTTGTTTGTTTTGCTTTTTTTTTTTTTTTTTTTTTTAGGACTGCACTCGAGGCATGTGGAAGTTCCCAGTCTAGGGGTCAAATTGGAGCTACAGCTGCCGGTCTACACCACAGCCACAGAATGCAGGATCTGAACCACATCTGTGACCTACACCACAGATCATGGCAATGTCGGATTCCCAACCCACTGAGCGAGGCCAGAGATCAAACCCACATCTTCACGGATACTAGTCAGTCGGATTTGTTGCCACTGTGCCACAACAGGAACTCCCAAAAGGTTTCTTAATATAGGGTTCTCATTTTATCTTCTCTCCTTTTCTTTAAAAATTAATTTGTTGAAGAAACCAATTAAGAGAGTGTTCTGAATGCAGATATATTTTGTAAGAAAAATAATTGTTTTTACTTTTACTTTACTTTTTGCCATGCAGGCATTTGCACCTTAGGGGGTTTCTAACTGCCTTAGTTAGAAAACTGCTATATGAAAACTCCTCAGATGTAAAGGTTGCTCTCTTCTTTATAGCTGAAGTCCTGAGTGAAGAACCCATTCTGAAGTGGTATAAAGATGCACATGTCGCAAAGGGGAAAAGTGTCTTCCTTGAGCAAATGAAAAAGTTTGTAGAGTGGCTCAAAAATGCTGAAGAAGGTAATAAGTCTTTTCATTTGTGCGATTTGTTTGGTAAAGCCTGAGAACTAATTTCATTGTGGCCAAGAATATATCCATACATGCTGCCTTCTTTCATTCGAATACTATTTGTACCTAGGGTACAGATTTTTGTTCATTTATGACAGACCTGCAGAAACTTACTAACTTTAGGGGAGGTGAAGAAAACTAGACCTCAGGTATTTTGATGGCTTACCTATAATATTAACATTCTTAGGAAAATTGAAATTTTTGAGAATTTTTAATAAACATCTATGAAGTTTGATGTTTATAATTGAATACTTTTTAACATCCCCATTCATACAAGTGGGGCATTATTAACAAAGTTCCATAAGTAAGGAAGTTTTAACGTTATAAATGGGAACTTTTGCTTTCCGATAATCATATAATACTTGACTGCATTTTTCCCTTTTTCTAGAATCTGAGTCTGAAGCTGAAGAAGGTGACTGAATTTTGAAACCACACCCTCAGTAAAGCAAACAGGAGTTGTAGATAAAATGTCATGTCTCATGTGTCCTGGTTCTTACATCTTCCTACCTCCCTATATCAAGCATGATATAAGGGCTTTCATGGCAAATTTTATTTTAACTGTTTCTATGGTTACTGGAAATGTTGGATTTAGTTTCTAAAACCATGTTTTAAGTAGCTACAGGAGCTATAGATTTGAATCTAATGTTGCATTAGTCTTTTCAGTTATCTTCTACCTCCTGTATTTTCTACTGATAATAATGTAATTTAAGGACTTCCACAATGAACAGTTCACTTTATTCCCTGGGTTTTCTATATGAACAGTTTTCAAGATATGATTTGGTTAAAAATAATTTGTTATAAAAATTCTGTTTGCAAATTAAACTGTAAAAGTATCCAAAAGTCTCAGAAGGCAGTGATTTGTGTGATAATTTGGTATGCCCGAAGCCCTGCTTATCAGTGAAAATCTCATATGCAGTTGAATCATTACCATGAATCTTGAGTATTTGGACCATTGCTTGCATGTTAATATTTTCTCACGTTTTTAATCCTAGATGTAACTTGAGCTCAGTTGTCTGCTCTCTGATTTTCTTTCCTTAAAATGGAGAACAAACTTGAAAGTGAAGTCTTGAGGGAATTGTATGTGGCATAGGTGGTGGGAAAAAAAAGTTGAGCTTTTTCCCATTGAGAAACTTCTGCATTCAGTTTATATCTTTACAGACAAAATAAATGAGTATTTTGGAGTTCCCATCGTGGCTCATCGGAAACGAATCTGACTAGCATCCATGAGGACACAGGTTCAATCTCCGGCCTCAGTGTATTAAGAATCTGGCATTGCCACGAGCTGTGGTGTAGGTCGCAGATGTGGCTTGGATCTGGTGTTGCTGTGGCTGTGGTGTAGGCTGGCAGCTACAGCTCCTATTAGACCCCTAGCCTGGGAACCTCCATATGCCTCGGGTGTGGCCCTAAAAAGGCAAAAGACAAAAAAAACAACAATAACAAAAAAAGAGGTCCTTTTTCATTCAACCATTTTCAAATATGTCTTAGAAAAGTTGCATCATATTAAGTATTTTACACTTTTCACACACTTAGATTGGTAAGAAAGGACTCATAGTGCAGGTAAAGTAAATGTACTAAACCCAGAAAATTGTTGAAAGAAAAGTGGTGGACATGTTCTATTTGAAACGCTAAATATAGCTCCTATTTCCTCTTGGCTTAAAGTAATGCAAAGAAGTGCAGTGATAATGTATTCTTACTTGATCAGCTTCATTCTCTTCACAGATTCACTTATGACTCAAGCATCTGACTATTAACTTACCTTTGTTGCCAGTTTTTAAAGTTGCCAGAAGCCAAATCTCTCTTCTATACAGTTGATCGATTTATTTTAATGGCTGCCTTTGAATTTCCGTCTTTCTTTTCTTGTTGGTTCTCATCTATATATGTAGTCATTAGAAAAGAAAGTGTGGCCACGCTTTTTGGTGGAAAGACTTAGTTTTAAATGTGAACGTTTTGAAAATTTTTTTGATTGGTGAAAGAAATGAACCTGGAATAATGCAACTAGAGACTAATTGACATTGCCCCTATCAAAGGTGCCATTCTTATGAGCCAAGAATTTGGTGTTTGAAAGTTCATCTTGAGGAAATAACATGTAATAAAGTTTGAAGTAAAGATACAATAACCTTATGAAGAAGAGCATTATAACTGATCCTATTGTGAATGGACTGAAATTGTTAAATGAATAACTTGATAAAGCTCTCGTGCACAGGCAAAACGTATTCAGTTGGTTTCTACGTAGTGATCTGCTTTTACTTTGTAATTTGTAGTCCTCAAAAGGCTTTTTTTTTAAAAAATAAAGTCCATCCTTACGCTTAGGTTTATGTAGGTCAGTCCTTTTTAATTTTTTATTTTTTTGTAAATTCCATATTAACACCTAGTGGTAATTGTATATTCTGTGTTCCTATGTCTCTACTGTGTAAGCATTAAATAATTGTTCTTTTCGTCCTTAATGACTCTCAAACTGGAAACACCTACATGGAATTCTGATGTAGCGGCAACCACATGAACATTTCTACAACCAAATCATCGCATGTTACTGCAGTACAGTGTACCCTGTTTATTATATACTGTGTATAGTGAAAGAGTGTGTAGTCTTCCAGAACTACATTATGATCTTTGATGATAGAGTTTTTACCTTCATAATGACAAAGCAGTGTTTAACTTACTACAATATTATATAATATGGATAAGTCACCTGTGACAGTATAGTGTAAAGAAAGGGAATGCTTTCTAAAAAGACTTAGCAGATTTTCATTTTGAATTTTAAGTGGCGATTTTAAAATTCAGCTGCCAGTGCCAACCTCTGGCCTCAGATATGTAATTCTTAATATAGATGTTAAAATTGTACTTGTAATTATGATCAGATAAATGTTAATTGATTTTCCTAACTTGGTGTCGGTTTCTAAGGATAAGTCTCCTTTTAGATGCCATAATTAAATATGTGTTTAGAGCTGATCATAAGTTTCTTAATTATTCTGGGAGCATTGTCCTAAAGACATTTTTTATTATGTTCTTAATGAAATTGCCAAATGCCAACAGGATATTCTGACAGCGTAATAATGGTGGGGAGAAGAAATGCATGTGACTGAGAGATTTACTTCTGATTCAGTGTTTCTTAGATCTTTTCTCATCAACCTGACCCTTGAAACCTTTAAAACTTTTTTTTAAAAATAGCGCCCCAATAAATTTTAATATCATAGATATGCTGTATATGTATTGTATCTGCTTTATATATTAAAAGAGTGGAGGGGGGCGGGTTTGGTCCTACTTGGTGGTGACACTACCCCCATTTGATAATGCATGCCCTAATATCTTTTTTTAAAGGGGAGGGGACCTAGTGATAGACATTTGCATTGGCAGGCGTCTTTATGTATGTCCATATCCTGAGTGGTATTTTTTTCTTCCAGTATCACTGGAAAATAGAGGAAGTTTATTTTCTGCCAGTCACCACCTTTGAACAGTTGTGCTTTATACCCTTCCCACCGTAGGTATCAGGCAAAATCATTTCCCATTGGCTTTGGAGGTCTTAATAGATTCTTACTTAGTTATAAATGCATTCAGGTCTCTTCTCATCTAAAATCCTAGATGAATGGTTTATTTCAAAGTTGTTGGTTCTAACACTTTAATAAATGGTATTGAAATTTTCCTGATGAATCTATCATATTCAAGTAGGTTGCTTACAGGAACTGATAGAACAATTGGTTGGCTTCAAATGTAACATAGATGCCAACGTTTTAATGTACATTATTACTCAGGCTACTGAATTACCTTTGTAAAAAGATTTCCTCAGAGGCTATTAGTTGTCATGTAAAATGGGATAATAAGCATTTCTGTGAGGGTTTTGGTAAAGTATTAGTCCCCTAATATTGATGGAGAATATATATCTATTTCACCAGCCTACTGAGTTCTAATAGTTTAAAATACAATTATTAGGAAGTAAGTTTTTGGAGTTCCCACTGTGGCACAACAGATCAGTGACATCTCTGCAGCACCAGGATGCAGGCTTAGTCCCCAGCCCAGCACAGTGGGTTAAAGGATGTGGCATAGAACACAACTGCAGCTCAGATCTGATCCCTGGCCTGGAATTCCATATGCTGCAGGAGAGCCAAAAATGAAAATAAAAAGTTTTTTTAACAGTTTCCTTGTGGCGCAGTGGGTTAAGGATCAGATGTCATCACTGCAGTGGCTTGATATGTATGCTGCTGTGGTGCAGGTTCCATCCTGACCTGGGAATTTCCACATACTTGTGGGGGCAGCCAAAAAATAAGTTTTTAAGAAGGCTTTAAATGGAATATAGAAGATGTGATGCATATTTTTGAATGAATTTGTAATTGGCCTTTGAAGACCTGAATTGCAATGGATTTGTACCTAAACACAAATCTGATGGATAACCGTATGAAACTTGGTGTATAGGGCTTCCCAACTCCCTTTCCCTCCCCACTTTTATCCCTCTCTATGTGTTACTTGCCGTATTAAATCCAGTCATTTTAATTTTCCAATGCACTTTTTATCCTTATTCTAAGATTATCATTTCAGCTCTTAATGAGTTAAAAAGAGTGAGGCTGCTTTTAAATTCACTCAATCACTGTCATCTTAGTAACTTAATAACCTTAGTTAAAGTAAAAGCTCAACTGCTTGTGCCTACTGTAGGGCCCTAGAGGAGATAGTGGCAACAGATCTGTGCCGTCCTCTGCTCTGTAGACTTTATCTGGAGGGACCAATATCTTACTAAACCATGGTATGTATGATTGGAATGTTTATGGTTGTATTAGCGCAGGTTTGGGAACTATGCATTAAATATGTATAATGGATTTGGGGTGCTACAAAAATATCAATTATAATTGAGCTGTTTCAGGGAATTGCCAGTCGGTGTAACCATTTTAAATATCTTAGGATGAAATAGTTTGAAACCATTTTTTTTTTAACTGAAATCTTGAAAGCTGTGCTTCAAGTTGACTTAGAGGTAAACCTATTAGGAAAATAAGTGGCCCGCTTATAGACTGAAGCCTCTATTACTTCAAAAATATGCTCTACATTCTTTGGAATCTTAAGAATAAAATATTTCTGTCAATACTCACTTCCATTCAAGTTAGGACTAATGGATCCTAGCATGGCAAATAGCTGAAGAATGGAGAAAACTGGATAGCTGAGAATCCAGATAATTCTTAGCACTCTGAGCAACCTCAAGTACAGCCATCCAAGCCAGTAATTACCTTGCTGCATTATTTGTTTGTGAAATTTGCTTCTTGTCTGTACCCTTGAATAAAATTTCATGAGGCTCCTTATTAATGTAAAGAGAAAAGCAATGACTTGCATTGATTATTTATGCTAATAACCTTTGAGTGCTGGAGTTGGTTAATGCTCAGTCCTTTTGATGTTTTTTTTTTGTTTGTTTTGCTTGGTGCGGGGTTTTTTTTTTTTTTTTTGGTTGGTTGGTTGTTGTTGTTGTTGTTTTGCCTTGGTGTTTAAAATACCATTTCAAAAGGCCCATGCTTTCTAGGGAGAAAAAAAAATTTTTTTTCTCCAGACCAGGTTTGCTTTTGTATTTCAAACACATATCCAATATCCAAACATGAATACATTCAAAAAATGTCAGTGTTTCACTTTGTAAAATAACAATGCCATTTACCCTCTCTGTAGAGTTTTGGGGTCCCTTCCCTTTCAGCCCTCACATATAACAGATCAAGTCCTGCCCATTCCAATTACAAAATCACTTCCCCAGTGCTATCCCCTGACTTCAAGCCACCAGCCTCTCGAAACACTAGCTAGGGTAGTGTTTAAATGTAAGTGTAGTTTAATAGTTTTAAGACTTACCCTGCATGACTCTTTAATTTGCCTTCCCCTCATTCACCACGGCATACCTGGCATCCAGTAGTACTTGTCATGTAGTAAGCACTACATTTTCATTGAATAAGAAATGAAAAATCCAGTGTTTCCTAGATTAGAATACTGAAGTTGAAGTTACCAAACAATGAACTGGTGAGGATGTTTGCATGTTCAGTGAGTTAAAAATATTTAAATACTTAGGAGCAATTTTCTTTAGACAAAATGAATCCCAGGTTTCTGTTCAGTGGTTAAGGCTGCTATGAGTAATGTGGCCAGGATGAAATAAGAGGCTGTCAATCAACAAATAGATGCATGTTTTCCAGTGTTCTGCTGAGTTCAAGGGCTATAAGAGCAAAACGGGGTGCCTAAATTCAGGTCTGCAGGAGGAGGTAGGTAATTAAGAGTGAGGTGAATGCCAAACAAGGACATTGTAGGTTCTGGCAAGTTGAAAAGTCCACTTTCAAGGGCTATAATCTATCAATCATTCAAATGCCATGACAGGCAAATTAACACTGGGCAAAATATGGTTTGCAAGCCCTCAGCACCAAAACAGTGCATGCCTACCTGAAACATGGTCTTGGAGAAAGATGTCTCACCCATCTACTAGCTAGCTGTATGACTGCACAAATAATTTAACCTCTCCAGCCTTTTTTGCATCTGTAAAATAAGAATTGTGATAATCAAATGATTCCGTCTCATGGAGTGGTTGAGAATTTACAGTGAAATAATCTTAACTATGTTTGGCAAGGATATGCTCATGGGGGAGCGAAGAGCCCTGAATGCAGGTTTTCTTGTTTGATTTGAACTGGCAGAAGGTAATGGAAGTCCCAACAACCATCATCTCGCTTGCTTTAGCAACAAGGTGTGGACACAATGACAACTCAAAGAAGGCCTCATTGCCCAGTAGACTGGAAGTCGTGTTTTGTATTTAAATGTCCTCTGGAAACTTTCATTTTAAAAACAATGTAGGGCCCCCCCACCCCGCCCCCCGCCCACGTTGTGGCTCCCTACTGTGTTCAGCCCTCCTGAGGCTGTGTGGTTGAGAGGCTGACATGGTATCCTTGGGAATGAAGGTTTGGTCCCTGACCTCTCTCAGTGGGTTAAGGATTCAGCATTACCACAAGCTGCAGCATAGGTCGCAGATGCAGCTCAAGTCCAGTGTTGCTGTGGATGCTGCATAGGCCTATAGCTGCAGCTCCAATTTAACCCTGGCCCAGGAACTTCCGTATGCCGCAGCTACAGCAGTAAAATGAAAAAAATGAAAACAATGTAGAGGGTAGAAGTTAAAAAGCCACATGAGGAGTTCCCATCATGGCTCAGTGGTTAATGAACCCAACTAGTATCCATGAGGACATGGGTTCGATCCCTGGCCTTGCTCAGTGGGTTAAGGATCCAGGGTTGCTGTGAGCCATGGTGTAGGTTGTAGCCCAACTTGCTGTGGCGCTGGCGTAGGCCAGCAGCTGTAGCTCCAATTTGACCTCTAGCCTAGGAACTTCCATTTGCCAAGGGTGTGGCCCTCAAAGGACAAAAGACAAAAAAAAAAAAGCCACAGTAGTTCCTGCTGTGGCTCAGCAGTAACAAATCCAACTAGTATCTGTGAAGACACTGTCCCTGGTCTCGCTCAGTGGGTTAAGGATCCAGAGTTGCCGTGAGCTGTGGTGTAGGTTGCAGACACAGCTGGGATCCTGTGTGGCTGTGGCTGTAGCGTAGGCCTGTGGCCCTAGCCTAGCCTGGGAACTGCCATGCGCTGCGGGTGCAGCCCTAAAAAGACAAAAAAAAAAAAAAAAAGTTAAAAAGCCACAGAAGCGAAGAACAAAAAGAGGTAATGTTAGATGAAAAATATTCAGCTGTTGGAAGGAGGGAAGCTGTTAGATGACCAATCTGTCTGGCTTGGTTTTAACTTTCTGTTTGAAGCCCCTGTGGCGCAGCAGAGAGCTAACAATGAGAAGCAGATTGATATTGTAGGGCCTAAAAAAGTCTCAGACGTTGGGACCACCAGGTTTTCTAAGGATGAGGGTAAGGAGCTGAGCTGAAAATAGATGAGTTTATTGGGCTCTGTAAAAGGAGTAGGCCCCTTCTCTATCCCTTCCTTTTATGCCACCAGGGGACTGCCTTTACAAAAATTCAGCAGAAAACAGGCTTACCATCTGGAGAAATTGGGGTGAAAAGGCAGGGGTGATGGACCCAGAAGAAAGTAAGAGCACCATATTAAAATTTAAGGAGTTCCTGTTGTGGCTCAGCATGTTAAGAACCACATGTAACGTCCTTGAGGATGTGGGTCTGATCCCTGGCCTCATTCAGTGGGTAAAAGATCCAGCATTGCCCTGAGCTGGGACATAGGTCACACGTGTAGCTCGGATCTCGTGTTGCTGTGGCTGCGACATAGGCTAGCTGCCGCATCTCCAGTTCTATCACTAGCCTAGGAACTTTCATATGCTGCAGGTGCAGCCTTAAAAAGAAAAAAAAGAAAATGGGCAGATTCCTAGCACTAAACCCTTGGGTGGCAGAGGCATATGGTGCTAAAGATCTGCCAATTTGCCCTCAAAGCTCTGCCCCTGGAGCTCTCAAGACTCTAGTACCAGCCAAGTAAGGGCCCCTCCCCAAGCTAAATTCTAGCTCCTTGGGCTCTCTTTCAAATCTTTAAATTTTAATAATCCTAACATCTTTCATTTTTACGTAACCCAGCCATAGAGATAATTGCTGCTTCTTGCAATTACTACCTCTGTGTGATACATCAATATCCTCTCTTTGCCATTGTGGCTCAGCAGGTTGAGAATCCAACTAATATCTATGTGGATGCAGATTTGATTCCCTGGCCTCCTCATTCAGTGGGTTAAAGAACCCAGAACTGGGAATTGCCATAAACTATGGTGTGGGTTGCAGATGTCTAGGCCTGCAGCTGCAGGTCTGATTTGGCTCCTAGCCCAGGAATGTCCATACGCCTCAAGTGCAGACCTAAAATAGACAAACTTTGTATTAAATTCCTCTGTTAGTTAGATTTTTCTCAAAGAAGGTATTTGGGATCTGGTTTGTACATGAATACCCTGCTGAGGTTTTTGCCAGTGGAAAGTAGAATTCTAGGAATCTATGGCATGGAATAGCACCACAGTTAATCGAATTATTGATGAAGCACTTAACAAGTGCTGCATTTGGCCATTATTGCAATAATGATTACTGCAGGGACTGTGGTTTAGAATGGTTGCATCTGAATACATGAAATACCAAAGAGGCCAGAAGGCAACAAGATGCCATTCAAGGTGCTAGAGAAACAGAAGGCCAACCAAAATTCTATATCCATCAAATCTATCCTTTCATTCCCAGAAGAAGAAGAAGAAAAAAAAAAAAAAACCCGTCACTAGCTGACCTGCCCTTCAAGAAACACTAAAGGGAGTCAGTCCTTCAGGCTGAAATGAAAGGACACTAGATAGTATCTCAAACCCACATAAATAGTGTTGGCAAATGTTACTACATAGGTAAGTATAAAAGGCAGTATAATTTTTTTTTTTTTGTCTTTTTGCTATTTCTTTGGGTTGCTCCTGCGGCATATGGAGGTTCCCAGGCTAGGGGTCGAATCGGAGCTGGAGCCGCTGGCCTACGCCAGAGCCACAGCAACGCAGGATCCGAGCCGCGTCTGCAACCTACACCACAGCTCACGGCAACGCCAGATCGTTAACCCACTGAGCAAGGGCAGGGACCGAACCTGCAACCTCATGGTTCCTAGTAGGATTCATTAACCACTGCGCCACGACGGGAACTCCTTTTTTTTTTTTTTTTTGCTACTCCCATCTGAAGTTCTCAGGGCCAGGGATTGAACCTGTGCCATAGCATCAGCCCAAGCCGCGGCAGTGACAATGCCAATGCCAGATCCTTATAGGAGTTCCACAAGAGAACTCCTATAAATGTATTTTTTTATTTGTAATCCTTTTTTCTCTCCTAGCTGATTTATAATACAAGTACATAAACCAATAATAATAAAACTATATTGATGAACTTGTGATGTATAATGGTATAATTCGTGTGACAATAATAGCACAAAGAAGAGAGGATAAACTTTTTACCTACTATTGAGACTAGGTTACTATTATTCCAAACTAGATTAGTATTATAAATTAATACAGGGCAACCACTAAGAAAATCTTTTTTGTCTTTTTAGAGCCACACCCCTGGCATAAGGAGGTTCCCAGCCTAAGGGTGGAATCAGAGCTGTAGCTGCTGGTCTACACCACAGCCACATGGGATCCGTGCTGCATCTTTGACCTACACAGCTCACGGCAACACCAAATCCTTAACCCACTCAGCAAGGCCAAGGATCAAAACTGCATCCTCATGAATCCTAGGCAGATTTGTTTCTGCTGAGCCACAACAGGAACTCGATAAAATAATTTTTTTTTTTTTGTCTTTTGTTGTTGTTGTTGTTGCTATTTCTTGGGCCGCTCCCTCGGCATATGGAGGTTCCCAGGCTAGGGGTCAAATCGGAGTTGTAGCCTCCGGCCTACGCCAGGGCCACAGCAACTTGGGATCCGAGCCGCGTCTGCGACCTACACCACAGCTCACGGCAATGCCGGATCGTTAACCCACTGAGCAAGGGCAGGGACCAAACCCGCAACCTCATGGTTCCTAGTCGGATTCGTTAACCACTGCGCCACAACGGGAACTCCGATAAAATAATTTTTTAATGAAAGAATTAAAATGATACGCTAGATAATATCTAACACAAAAGAACATAGTAGTGGAACAAAAAAAGTATATAGAAAACAAGTAGCAAAATGGCAGGCATAAATTCTACTCTGTCAGTCTCTGCCATTGCACAGTGGGTTAAGAATGTGACTGCAGGAGTTCCCAATGTAGTGCAACAGGATTAGTGGTATCTCTGGAGCGCTGGGACACAGGTTTGATCCCTTGCCAAGCACAGTGGGTTAAGGATCCTACATTGCTGCAACTGTGGCGTAGGCCACAACTGCAGCTCAGATCTGATCCCTAGCCCCCGGAACTCCATATGCCAAGGGGTGGCCAAAAAAAAAGAATTCCACTGCAGTGGCTTGGATGATCACTGCAGAGGTTCAGGTTCAATCCCCAGCCCAACACAGTGGGTTAAAAATCCAGTGTTGCCACAGTTGCAGAGTAGGTAGCAGCTGTGGCTGGGACTCAGTCCCTGGCCAGGGAACTTCCACAGATTCAAACAGACACATTGGCTGAAAATGGAAGTGTCGGGAGCCATAAGGCTGCTCCAGTAAAGAAAGCAAAGCCACAGTCGGCACCTGCATGAGGCTTGTCTGGTTAGCAGAGCTACAGCCAAGCTGAAGAAAGAAGAAGGATTGCGGATGCGTGAGGCTTGTCTGGTTAGCAGAGCTACAGACAAGCTGAAGAAAGAAGAAGGATTGCAGAGCAATCCCTTGAAAGACATCGGCTCCAGGAAAATAAAAATGATATCCCCTAAAAAATATGTTAATCTATTTTTCTGTGTTTATCCTTCTTTTTCTATCTCCTATTCACAGCTTTCTTACTGCTAAAGATTTGCCCTGGGTACGTAAAACACTTGAACCAAAACAGAGTGAAGTTATTTAAACAATGTAATGGAAAAAGCCTTTGTTTTGGAGTAACAATTTATGGCACCTATTTTGTAAGAGTATACAGGGGAAACTTGTGATTTCAGTCCCTTTACTTAAAAAGAAGTTTGGGGCTGGAAAAAAATGTTGTTTGGCCTATAAATTGCTATTTTCTATAATAGATATATTTTTTATCAAATAAGTGTCACCTGTAACTTTTATCCCTTATGGAGGCATTTGCTAATTTTTGGGTATAATACTCCTTTCTATTGAAATTGGTGGTTTGGAACTTACGTAAATCAGCACAATAGGTTAAATGCTTAGCTTGCTGGCGCCAAATAAATCGTAGTTTTAAGAATGTCTTGAGCCCAAGGCTTTCATGCGTTTTGTTAACTACATACACCTTTAGTTAAAGAATGTTAGGTATCATAGTTTATTACTTATTAAAGCTTTGTTCTTAATATAGAATAGAATAGCTACTGTTGTTGACCTTTTAAGAAAAATACGGTGTGAAACTTTAAGTTTGTAATCTTGAAGGAAAATCTAAAGTTGAAAGGAACATGTTTTAACCAACCTTTTTTTTTGTATCTCAGGTGGAGGGAACAAAAAGGGCTTTAAATCAAATGTTAATGTCAAATCTTACACGAAACCTGATTGTGATAGGGTATAAAAACTGATGCTTTTCATTTAATAAATTGGGTCATCTGCAGCATGCAGCTGAGGAGTTGGCTCCAATTCTTTCCGCGCCGTTTGTAGCCCATCCTCTCCTTTGGCACTCCCTGGCTGCTGGGGCTGGACCTCGGCATGGAAGGACTGAAAAGATATACCATGCATACACTATAACCAAAAGAGAGCAGAAGGGTCTATATTCAGAGCAGAAAAGCAGGCTTTAAGACCAAGCAGGCTACAAGACAAAGAGTAATAATTTCTAACCATGAGATTGGGAACAGGAAAGTTATGGAGAAGAGTGTTGCTGGAAGGAGGGACTGCATGTGCAAAAGTGTCATATAAAAGACAACTTGGTTTATTAAGACTTTCTGGACCTAGTGTATTTTCTTTTTTCTTTTTAGGGCTGCATCCCGTGAGGTTTTATTTTGGTTTTTCCTGCACCCTTGGCATATGGAAGTTCCCAGGCTAGGGATCAAGTTGGAGCTGGAACTGCCAGCCTATGCCACAGCCACAATAACACAGGATCCAAGCCATGTCTGTGAAGTACACCACAGCGCACGGCAACGCCAGATCCTTACCCCACTGAGGCCAGGGATTGAATCCACATCCTCATGGATACTAATCAGGTTCTTAACTGGCTGAGCAACAATGGGAATTCCAGGTCTGTATTTTTTATATGTACAGTTGATTGGTTTTTATTCAAAACTGTGCAATCACTACCACTACCAAATTACAGAACGTTTTCATCACCTCAAAAAGAAACCTAGAGGAGTTCCCGTCGTGGTGCAGTGGTTAACGAATCCGACTAGGAACCATGAGGTTGCGGGTTCGGTCCCTGCCCTTGCTCAGTGGGTTAACAATCCAGCGTTGCCGTGAGCTGTGGTGTAGGTCGCAGACGCGGCTCGGATCCCAAGTTGCTGTGGCTCTGGTGTAGGCCGGTGGCTACAGCTCCGATTCAACCCCTAGCCTGGGAACCTCCATATGCCGCGGGAGTGGCCCAAGAAATAGCAACAACAACAAAGACAAAAGAAAAAAAAAAAGAAAAAAAGAAACCTAGAGCCATTAGCAGTCACTCACCATTTCCTCTTCCCATCTGCCTGTAAAAACCATTAATCTTTCTCTATCTATGGATTTGCCTATTCTGGACATTCCATATAAATAAAATCATACAATACATGGTTCTTTGTGTCTGGTTTCTAAGGTTGTACCATGTGGTACCATGCAGTCATTCCTTTTTATAGAAGGCCAAACATTCCATTACATATCACATTTGTTTATCCATCTTTAAATTGATGGACATTGGGATGATTCCATTGTTGGGTACCATGAATAATGATGCTGTGAACATTTGTGTATAACATTTTGTGTGGACATGTGTTTTCATTTCTCTTGGGTTTACGAATCGGATAGAATTGCTGAGTCATGTGGTAACTGTGTTTTAACTTTTTGAGGAAGAACCCAACCCCTTTCCGGAGTGGTTGTCCCTCCCTTTTACATTCTCACTGGCAAACTTCTCCACGTCCTCATTTCTTATTGTCTGCCTATTTGATTATAGCTTACCTAGTGCATGTGAAGTATTTTTTACAGTGAAGAGTTACTACCAGCAATGACTTGAAAGGCCAGCATCCCTGCAAAAGAAAAAGACAGGTCGAAAGAAGCAACCCCTCAAAATACTAAGGCATTTGCCAGTGGTGGCTGAGAGACTGAGCAGAATTTTAAGTGGGTGCATGGGGCTGGGGGGATAAAGGATATTGAAGGCCTGCCCACACCTCACTGGGATCCTTACCAAACACCACTAGTGCTCTGCCCACCACCCTCAGACTTCTGCATTGGAGTGAGTGAAGGTTAACTTCCAGCTGTCAGCATCTCATTTGCATCTCTTGGTCTGAGGGCTTCTTTTGATTGTCATGGCCTGTTTGACAGGCCGACGTGCTCAGAACTTGATTCTCTCCACCCCCAGGAGTCCTCAACACTGTCCCTTGGATGGAATATTCTGAGGTTTATGTTCTACACTAGCTCCCAGAGGTTGGGGATGAATAAAAGATTTTTAAAGCATTAAAAACACTGCTATCCTATAATACTAGATTCATGAGGTATGTGGATATTAAGGGAGGCTATGTGCAGGGCAAGAGGTATGTATATTTGAAACCACTGTACCCTCAATTTTGTTGTGAACCTACTAGTCTTTTGAAAGCCATTGACAGAAACCTGATTTATTGTAGTCCTTTGGCAATTCACATTTGGCCATAAAGGATTTCTAGAAACTTTGTTATTCACTATCAGTCCTAAAGGTGCATAGCACCTTGAGCCATTTTCAGAATCCCACTGGGGGAGACAAAAAAAGCAGCAATATTAAATTTGGGAATAATGCAAAAACAAAGTTTTCTTGGCTAAGCTTCAGTTCTTTGCATTCTCTATCTTGGTTTCCTTACATTTGGTTTAGAGAAAGAAGGCCTAGGTCCCAAAGATGATAATCCCTAATATGGAAACAAAGCTAAAATAGTTTCAAAGACTTATTTAATAAGAGATATGTATCTATTCTTACAGTAACAGAGGTAGAACAAAAATGGTACAGATTCATATAAATTTCATAAACACAAAAAATTTATTCTGAATACTTTATACAGTAATCACTGATAAAATGTTCCTTACTTTACTACTTAAATTGAGTTATCCAAACAAAATAAACACAATACAAAAATGTAAGAAATTTACAAAAGCTGTACAAAATAACTTAACATTTAAAAATTAGACTGATGCAGTCCATATGATTTAAGAGAGCTGTACAATTACAGATTTATAGTTTTTTTCAAGGGGTAAAAGAAAGGATGCTTTAAGGCTTCTTTAAGAGTAATCCTTTTAGCTGGATCATACTCCAACATTTTCTGAATGAGGTCAAAGAGAAGCTCATGTTCAGCATCCTGAGAAAGCATAAATTCCTGAAAAGAAAAGAAACACAGTCAACAGCCTTTTCTACTACCATTTATTACAACTTTACTCTCCCCTACCACAAAAAGAGAGGAAACTCAAGGTTTCAATCATTTAAGCAATGACCCAGGCTTACCTTCAGAGGTTTACAGCGCCTTGAAACATATCTGCCAGCAGAGCTGTGTTCATCCCAGTCTAATCGATCATGATGGAAATATTTACGTTTCCTAAAAGTGATAGCCATTCACGTTTACAATGTTGACAATGAAAACTTAAAAACATCTAGCAAAGGTGAGTGGTTTTATCAATTAAATCAACACTTTCTAGAGATTTAAAAGGCAGCCTAAAATATAGTAATTGGCTTCACAGCAAAATAATTATCACTATAAAGTGATAAAGCATTGTTTTATATAGAACACATGATCAAGTATATTAATAACGGAACTCAATGCTTAAACAAAACATACCTTGTTTTCTGTACCATATGTTTTGGTAAAGGTCCAAGAATCCTTTCCATCATTGCCAAGTGTTCCTTACTATCATGTGTCTAAAAATAATAAATAAAAATTATTAAACAGCTCTACCTGCACATTGTGCTGTTCTTATACCACAGTTGCTAAATTTTCAGTCCATAGATCACAAAGGTGATCTAAAAAGGCATACTTTTAGCAAGACAGCACCTAAGAAAAAATATTAAGACCTACAGAACAAGCTCACCAGCAATCTCCCTAAAGATAATTACTTGTAATAAATATTCAGAAATGTTTATTTGTGGGCTATAAACAAAATGACTGCTTTATTTATTTTTGGCCATGCCTGCCAGAGATCAAACCCATGCACCACAGCAGTGAAAGTGCCAGATCTTGAACCCGCTAACCCTGCTAGGCTACCAGGGAACTCAGAAATGTTTTAGATAAAATTATAAAGGAAAGAGTTCCCATTGTGGCACAGCGGAAACGAATCCGACTAGGAACGAGGTTGTGGGTTCAATCCCTGGCCTCGCTCAGTGGGTTAAGGATCTGGCATTACCGTGAGCTGTGGTGTAGGTTGCAGATGCGGCTCGGATCTGGTGTTGTTGTGGCTCTGGCGTAGGCCAGCAGCTGTTGCTCTGATTAGACCCCTAGCCTGGGAACCTCCATATGCCAAAGGTGCGGCCTCAAAAGACCAAAATAAAATAAAATTAAGATAAAGGAAATACGTATGCCCAGCAGTGTCATAATTACGTCTTCTATATATTTATCTATAATTAATTGTCTATGAGAAAGAAAATGAGCTTCCTAAATGTGGGTATTCTATATTTAAAAGTGTTCATTCACATAAGCAGGCAATTTTTTTTTTGCAAAGCTACTGGAACAGATCATTGTCACTTACTGGAAATACAGTAAACCCAAGGTAATATTCAATAAGAATACATCCTATACTCCAGACATCACATGGCTGGGACCATCCGAGGGCTGCAAATTAAAGCAAATTATTAGTGGAAAAATATCAACATTTTCTTAAAAAGTATATAATCTGACATTTAACTGGAAAGATCCTAAAGGAATCACTTAATCTAAGCTCCAATATAATAGTATAGTATGTAAGAATTATGGCTCTGGAGCCATCTGGCTTACTTTTTCTTGGCCATGCCCCTGACATGCAGAAGCTCCTGAACCAGGGATCAAACCCAAGATGCTGAGCCACAAGGGAACTTCTGGAACTACTGATTTAGGAAAAAAATTTTTTTCCCTGAGCCTCAATTTCCTAACCCTAAAATGAGAACTAACTACACAAAATAAAGACTGACTAGACATGAAGAGTATGGACTATAACCAGCATTAAATGAGTATGTTTTAAACTCCCATCATGTATTATAGATGTGCAAACTGAATTCTAGAAAAATCAAGCCACTTACTTAAAGTCCCAGAGTTATTTGGAACAAATAAGAGCTTAAAATCCTTATTGTGTTTTACTATACTAATCCCTAAGAGAGAAAAAAACAGAGTTTCACAAAGACTTAGAACTATAAATAACTTCTCTAAGAAATACTTACCTAAAATAACTTCAGGTGCCCTGTAATGTCTTGTAGATACCAATGTACTATGATGTTCATCATCATACGTTGCACTTCCAAAGTCTACAACTTTAATATCTGGATTAATTAAGGTACGTTCATCACGTTTCTGAAAATCATAAATGACAATTAAGGACGCATAATATTAAGGAGGCATAAAATATTCATTTAAGACTATGAAGATAAAATATTGAAGACATACCATTTTGGGATTATAAACTTCTGTGTAGTCAGACTGTACAAATAAGATGTTTTCAGGCTTTAAGTCTGTGTGAGTCAACTTATTGCTGTGCAGAACTAAAAACAAAACAGAAAAACTTCCTGTATTCTAAAAATCAAAAACCAAACGAACTCCCAAAGCCCTACAACAAAAATCCTCTCTGGACATAGACAACATGCAATAGTAGCATGCTAAAAGAAAACCACACACACACAAACAAAAACTGCCCCCCAAAACCCACCAGGAACTAAAACCTATCACCCCTTTAAAAACAGTTAGTTCACTGACAGCAAACTGCTTAGAAAGTGAAGTATCTTTTTCTTATGAAGGTGATTTGCCATTCCTTAATTTTAACCCAGTGATTCTAGATCATCATTTTTTGAAATCAGACAGGCTAAATCAGTCTTATACATAACAATATATTATCATATGCTGGGCAATCACAGGTTATAATCAACTACATCTTTCTCCTACCTACTCTTAAGTCAGGCCTCCAAGTCCTATATGTTCAGTTTCATTTTTTTCTTAAAGATCCAAATTGGTCTGGCATTAAAATCAGTCTCCATAAACACAAGTTTCTGGAATATTTGCCAAGTACTTACAATTCACAGACTTGCATATCTGATATGCCATCTTCCTGATATGATCCAGTCGAAATGGCAGAAAACCATTTTCCTTAATAAAGTCATATGTACTAAGTCCTAGTAATTCAAACACAATGCAAATGTGACCATGATGCTCAAACCACTCCAACATCTGAACACAGCGGCTATAAACATGGGGGGAAAAAAAAAATGAGCACAGCCTCTCACAATTCAAATCTACCTGAGGCCACTAAGTTTTATTTTGATACTTACAATGTACTGCTAGGGTCTGTTGTATTTAAGTGTTCCAGAACTTGTATTTCTGATCGAGCAGCTTCACAATATCTATCCACATTTTTAACTATTTTTACTGCTACATGTCTACCTCCCCTGTTAAAAAGAGTAAGTCCACATTAAAAAAAAAAAGGTAAAAATGACATCCAATTCTATTTGTCTATCATTCTTCAAACTATACTACTTCCTCGACCTACTATACATACTTTTTTTTTTTTGAACTTATGGTTTAGCATTCAGTTTTGTCTGATTACATCCAAGAATGCTCTTCTAACTTCAAACTCAATGTAAGTAACAAGAATGACTTTTGGGCATATGGCAGGGTTGGTAATATGCTGAATGACACAAACTTTTTCCATGAGACTAATCACTCACATGAATTACCTTTTGGTCCTTTACATATTAACAACTCCAATTTAATACTGGGTTATTTACTACATCAATTTACATTTCAACTGACTTGAAACAAATGTATATAAAGCAGTTTCTTTCTATAACACCAGTCACTAGCTACTGTCTCCAACCTTCCTTTGGCCCAGATTACCAAAGTTGATGCACACTAAAGAGCTCTTGTTCTCAGACCCTACTAACCAATAATAGGAAGCCTCCTCTGATGATTCATTTAGAAAAACTCTGCCATCAAAGAGGAAAAAAATTCAAATAGGAAACAGAGAAAGACAAACATATTTAACTAGCTAAAGAAATTTCAACCTAGTTTGAAGCTTAGATAATTACACTTAATGAAACCAGACACCAATCAAGAGGAGACCTAGTTCTCAGCCCAGCCCTACTGTGTCATCACAATCAATTACGTCGCTTTCTAAAAATACAGATTCCTAGCTAAATATGCTGAAAATGTGGTTCAATGTCTACCGTAAAAGCTCCACAAACCCCTAATATAAAACCAAGACCGAGAGGAATTTCTGCTGTGGCAACAGTGACTTAAGAATCTGACTGCAGGTAGCTGGGGTCACTGCAGAGGTGCGGGTTAGATCTCTGGTCCAGTGCAGTGGGTTAAGGATCCAGCACTGCATGGTCTGGTAAACTCCAAATGACATGGGTGTGGCCATAAAACAACAACAAAACCAAGGCTAAAATCTACTGATCTAGAAAAAAAGAAAACAATGGCCTCCCAGTGTGACAACAAAAGAATACTTTGTGAAACAATGAGATCTGTTCTCCACTTGAAATTAGGGGCTTATTGATACTATTAATAGCTACTGTTTTAAAAAATACAAAGGACTAATAAGTTTTTTGGGAGTTTCCTTATCTAAGTAAAAAACCTAAGCTAAAAGGCTTTATTTCTTGGCCAGACTACAACCCAAAGCTAAATACATTTTCTACAATGGTTCACCTTCCCAAGCAAGTGCAATCCTAGGCCAGGAAACTTACGCTTTATGATCAATGCACTCCACGACTTTTCCAAAAGCTCCTTCACCTAAAGTATCAACAATTTCATCTAAAAGAGAGAAATAAAACTCAGTTATATCACGCAGTGGAAACAGCTTACTTATAATAAAGGCTATTAAATGCAGATTATTCTAGTTGATGCTACAAATTTCCTTATCTAGATACTTTTATTGGTCAACACTGCCAAAAAACATAACTACTTTTAGGTTTAATTTCATTCTTAAACTAATTTCATTAACTTGATTTACTATTTTGGAAGTTCTGCATAACATTAAATTTCTAAAGAAAGCAAAAACACAATCCCCCCCCACCAAAAGAAATGAAAACAAACAAACAAAAACAGAGAAAGAAAAAAAGATTTCCAAATCCCTGAAATCTTAATCTAAATTATAGATTATGTTATCTGAAAAGTTAATAAGTGTTGAAAAATATTCTATATACATCTTGCACTTAGTACGTCTCCACTCTGACAGATCAGGTGACCCTCCTCATCATCCTCTACACTCCTGGTTCTTTTCCTTCGGTGACTCTTCTGGAAACGTCAAGTGGGCGGCACCAAGATCATCCAGCCAATCAATATACCCGAGTGAATTCAGGGCAGAATACGAAATTCATTCAGCGGGGAGATATTCAGGCATTCAGATACACGCCAGGCCACAAACGGTTGGCAGGAGCAATTTCAAATTCAGTCCCCAGAAATTCACAGGGCACATAGTTTATGTTAACAGGAGAAAAACACGGCAAGGAACAGATTTTCAGATAAGATACTCAAAGTGGCAAGGCAACAAAACATAATACAATTGTTTCTTTTTTTTTTTTTAAAGAAAATGCTTAATTGTAGCATTCACTGAAACATAATTTAAAAGTTCCTAATGTCCTAATTTAATGTTGCAAAACTGTAGAATGTAATAGTTACTTGTCAAAAGTAGACTGTGGCCAAATTTCCTACCTAATCTAAGAAAAGCAACTATCAAGAAACAATAAATAAAATTAAAACCCTAATTTGGGGTGAAAACAAAATTTGGCACATAACAACACTATCTGAAATGTCATCTGAGCTTGATTTCCAAATTAACACATAACCCATAATGTTCAAATCTGTTAAGTGGTTTAGTGAAAAAAGGATTGGAGAACATGCTTTGCCAGAACAAGGGCACACATAATCCTCACTCAAATACAAAAATCCCATTTCTTCTTATAGTAAGACTATCAAAACAAAATCTGATTTCTTGTAGTATAATAAGAAAAACTTTCAGAATATCTTGTAATCCATTATAAACTAACCTAAATTAAATTACCCCCACTATTTCACTGGAATGACAATTAGTTGCCATCTTGTAATAAGATGTTACTATATAAATATGTACTGCACTTCAGGAATTTCCTATACAATGCACAAACACAAAGAATCCTGCAAGTTAAAATTGAGACGACTTCATCTTAAACAGAACTTTCTCAAATAATCAAACACAAATTCAAGTTTTCCTGTTCCACATGGGAAATAAAATTTCCAAAATATTTTAAAAGATTGCATACCCCATGTGAACGATGATGTGAAGTACTGTGGTGAATTCTGTATTTGCTTTTATAACTACTTCTTCCACTTCTACCAGAGGACTTGCTACTATGGTTCTGATATCTGCTTTCATAATCTCTATGGCGATGTCCAGGTTCACATCCTTGATTGTAGTCATTTCTGTATTCATCAATGTAGCGTCGACTATGGTAATCTTTCTCATTTATGGATCTGCTTTCCAAGTAATAGCTAGAAAAACATGTTTTTCCAATGCTTTATGTTATTACCAAATACCCTCAAGTGCTCTATAAATCTCTTAAAACAGTATTTTCCTACCAAAAAGCCAAACAAACCCCCCACACAATTTAACCACCACAAGCCATCAAGATACACAAAGGAATGGTAATCAGTTATTTTAAGTTGATACTAGTTTTCATGAAAATGTATCCCCCTCAGTTTACTGAGATAAAACTGACACATTGTAATGAAAATGTATTTTTAGATCGCTACTGAGACACTTTAAAAACCCTCCTTACCTTTCAGATGTTTTAGAGTGATTATATCTGCAGCGCTTGTTCTCCCAGGCACTGCTATGTGATCTCTTTCTTCTTTTATGACTACTGCTGCTGCTCTTCCATCTTTCATAATCCCAATCTTTTTCATCCCAATCAGGACAATAAGCTCTCTTTGCGTGTCTCATCTATATAAAAGATAAATCTTTCCCAGTTAAGCTGTATCCCACATATCATCACTGTTTGATAAACCGAAAAAAAAATTTTTATCTCTAAATCTGGAGTCTGAATTCTACTCATAGATTCCTGTATTATACATGCCAAGATCAGATTTACTGAAAGAGGGCTGAAAAAGAAAAAAGGGAATTCCAATTGATCAACTTTGGGAAAAATCCTTTCCTGCCAAAAGCACGCATTTATTTTATATATAACTCGCCCATTCAGATGTGCATCACTTTTTTTTATTATTTCCCCAATACAATTTTTTTTCTACTGTACAGCATGGTGACCCAGTTACACATACATGTATACATTCTTTTTCCTCACATTATCATGCTCCATCATAAGTGACTAGACATAGTCCCCAGTGCTACACAGCAGAATTTCGTTGCTAATCCCTTCCAAAAGCAGGAGAGAAACACCTAGCTTAGCCTACGAGCAACTTACACAACCATCGGTGTAAACCATTTTCCCTAAAGAAATGTCAGAACCAAAAACCCCTAACAACTTGAAAAAGACATTAGAGATAAACTTTTCATCAACTACCGTTCACAGCAGTACTAACCGCCCGGGCGCCACCTCGTCTCTAAACACAACTTAAGGGGATCCAATTGTTCCCAAGGGGGTGGGCTGGGGGAGAAACTCCCAAGCCTGTGCCCGACCACCTGGCTTCTCTCACAAGCTCCTCCAAATATGCCACATCACTTTTCTTCCGTCGAGTTCCTAAACCTGCTTTCTGTTTACGCCACTGACGGCAAAGACACTCGCCATTTCCCCTCGAATCCTTTAAGACTCGAGCGGACAGTGAGACCGCCTTACACCCGGTCCCTGTGTTCCTTCTTTCCCTCTGTTACGAACGAAGGTCCTCAGAGGAGCGCGTCTCACGCACATTCCAGAACGCCGTTCTGGCCGCCACCCTCCGCCCGCAGCTTCGCCGCCTCCGCCCCGCCGCCATCTTAGAGCTCGGCCGACGCCTGCGCCACCAACATGGCGCTCGGAGCGCCGGGGATCGGGATCCCTGCTCCCTCTAGGGAAGGCACACGTTCGAGCTCTCTCCGCCTAACAAACACTGTCATTACCCTCCGCCAGGGTCTGGAGCGTCACGGTTCAAATAGAAATCCGCAGCGGCGGACTCGGAAAAGCATAGAAGACGAGCTGTCCACCTTTGTGCAGCCGAAGCGCGGTGGGGGGCGGTGCGAGGGGAAAAGGGGTCACCCTGCAGAGGACTGCTGACGGCCAACAAGCTTGAAGGGGAACGTCACAGACGCTCTCGGGGAACAGAAAAGGGGCCCTGACACCCAGCCCGCTTCCTTCTGCATCTTACCGTCCAGGCCAAAAAGTCCAAGCCTCAGGAGACAACGCTTGCAACGCGACAACGGAAAACACCCAGCTGGCAGCGACAAGTTCCAACAACAAAATGGAGCCGATTGCCGAAGCGTCTGGGCTCTCCGGGAAAACAAGATGACGCTGCAAACGTCACTCCGCCTCCGGGTGGGGCGGGGCTTGCACAAAGGGTGGGGCTGAACTGGTGCCCAGGGAGGGGGGCGGGGGACGTGTGCGCAGGCGCCGGGTTCGAAGCTCCGCAAACAGGGTGCGCAGAGGGAGCTGTGACCGCTGCCATGTTGTCTCCGTTCTGTGTTTGGGCTGAGAGGCGTTTTAAGGGTTGGGGAGGAGCGCCTCGTCCATGCTCAACTAAAAATTGTATTTGTGAACGCTAGAAATGAGAAGCTGAAGGAAGCAGAGTGCGAAATAGCGTTACAACGTCTGAAATAATGCTTTAAAAAATTTACACCACTTTCATCAGATAGTTCCAAATTAGGACGTGCCTGGATTTGGACTTTTGCTAAGGTTCTGAAACCAATTTAAAATTTTAGTGGCTGGGACTCACACGCACGGAAATTGGATTGGAAGGATTTTCCCGAGATTTTCAAAGGCGAAGAAATGTGAGAGGGACTCCTCACAATATAGCAACACTTCCGCATGGAGCAAGGCCTCTGCGTGTAAAGGCCAAGTAAACTAAAGAGTTGGGGTGGGGGGACTGAAAGACATTAAGAGAAGACAAATTTGGACTTCTTTTGGAGTTCCCTGGTGGCTCAGCAGCTTAAGGATCTGATGTCACTGCTGTGACATACTCTTTTCTCGCCATTGAAAGACTTATACTCCTTCCATTTCCTTATCATATATACCTGAGGCACATCTTTCCTAGTGGGTTAAAAAAAAAAAATGGCCGGAAAATGGGAACTGAAATCAAATGAGGAGTTCCCTTGTGGTGTAGTGGGTTTAGGATCCAGGCTGACACTGCAGCAGCTTGGCCACGAAACTTCTACATGTCTTCCAAAAGAGGACAAAATTATCTGGAAACAACCTCTGAATAACAAAAATAAAGCTGCAACTTGATAGAACAAAGTAATTGCCGACCCTGGCCACAAACATTAAAAAAAAAAAAAAAAAAGCAAGCTCTGAGGAACTGCTCTGAAGAGGTAGGGAAGAGGTCAGTATTATTTTAAAGAAGGTGGGTACTTGGAATCGACCACACATCTTGGCAGAGGGTTGCTGCTAGTCACAAGGAGCAGGTATCTCTGTTACTGATTTTAGTGCTCTTTTAGATATGGGCCCATAAAATCTCCTGGAAATATCTATCTGAAGGCCTGTTCTACCATGTTTTCCTGGAGCACAGAGGCCTCATTCCTGAACTCCTTTCAGGGTGTGTTGAAGATCATCACTGCAGTTGGCTAGTCACTTCACTCTTAGAGAACTAGGTGGCAGGGACAATTTTTATTTGGCAGTAGATAGGGTCTTTACAGAGGTAATTATGATTAAATGAGGTCATTAGGGAGGGGTCTAATCTAATTTAGCTTTTTAAAAAAATAAAATAAAAAGAGATTAGGACACAAAGCTGAGGAAAGAGCTTTTGAAGATGGGAGATGGTCACCTACAAGCCAAGGAAAAAGGCCTCAAAATAAACAGTGCTACCCACACCTGGATTTCCCAACTTCCACTCTCTGGTAATTTGTTGTGGCTGCTCTAACTTAGTGCATAACATTAAAACATGTTAGTTTATTGGTACTGAACTTGTAACTTTATTGTTGAATTAGTGAAGTTGAAATTTTCTTTTCCCGGAGTTCTCGTCGTGGCGCAGCGGAAATGAATCCATCTAGGAACCATGAGTTTTCAGGTTCGATCCCTGGCCTTGCTCAGTGGGTTAAGGATCCGGCATTGCCATGAGCTGTGGTGTAGGTCGTAGATGAGGCTCGGATCTGGCCTTGATGTGGCTCTGGCATAGGCCAGCAGCTACAGCTCCGATTAGACCCCCTAGCCTGGGAACCTCCGTATTTCATAGGTGCCCCCCTAAAAAAAAAAAAAAGAAAGAAAGAAAGAAAAATTTTTTCTCTTGTTACTTACCCATTCATACCTTATTGCTTTTTTGAATGTGCAGTTCTTTTTTGTCCTTTAAATTTTTAAATTGCAGAAAAGTTTTTTTATTTTCATGCAGTTAAACCTATTCCATCTTTATATTGGTCAGGCTTGTAAACTGAGACATTACTTTCCTCTTCAGAGGAAGTCTCTGAGGTGTTTTAAGTTTTTCTTGTGTTTTCTATAAAAAGGCAACTCTACAGCATGAGTTTGATCATCCCCAGCTCAGCACAGTGGGTTAGGAATCTGGCATTGCTGCAGCTGTGGCACAGGTCACAGCTGTGGCTCAGATTTGATCCTTGGCCAGGTAGTGTCCATAAGAGTTGCAAAAAAGGCAACTCTTATCCATCTGGAATTTTGGTATATCATGTGAGGTGAAAGCCTTTTGCTTTTTTTTTTTCTCCATGTCAATTATGGATTATCCTAACACAATTTTTCTCTTTTAAAAATGATTTTGGATCTTTTTTAAATTTTATGGCTGCACCAGAGGCATATGGAAGTTTCCAGGCCAAGGAAACTCCAGCCAAGCTGCAGCAATGCCTGGATCCTTTAACCCATGGTGTGGGACTGGGAATCAAACCCAAGCCTCTGCAGTCAGATTCTTAACCCACTGTGCCACAGGAACTCCTTGGATACTGTTTTAATTAAACTCCTATCTATACAGTACTATTTACACTCTTGTTCTAGTCTTATCCCCTACCCATCACAGTTTTAATATTTGCAGCTTTATAAAGATAGGGATTAGGGGAGTTCCCCTTGTGGCTCAGTGGTTAATGAACCCAGCTAGTATCCATGAAGAGTCAGTTCGATCCCTGGCCTCGCTCAGTGGGTTGAGGATCCAGTGTTGCTGTGAGCTGTGGTGTAGGTTGCAGACGTGGCTTCTTACTCAACCCCTAGCCTGGGAACCTCCATATGCCGTGGCGTGGCTTTAAAAAGACCAAAAAAAAAAAAAGGATTAATTCCTTTTTCATTGTATTTCTTAAAATTTCCATTATCATGTATACTAGATTTGCTTTAGAACTATTGTATGGAGTTCTTATTACTACCTGAACCACAATTAATACAAACTGAATTGAAAAAAAACATCAGTTTTCTTTTTCAGTCCACTAGTGAAATAGTACATGATCTATCCACTTCACTAAACTGATTGAATTTGAGCCCAATGGGAGTTCCCTGGTGGCTCACTGGGCTAAGAGTCTAGCACTGTCACTGCCTTGGTGTGAATTTGATCCCTGGACCAGGAACTTCTATATACTTCAGGTGCAGAAAAAAAAAAAAGGTGATCCCTATGTATAAAAAGTTAAAAAGTTATCTTTTTATATGTCTGTTAGCTCCTTAGACTGCTCCCATGGCGTAGGCAGTGTTCCTATGCACTTTTGTATCCAATCCTGGAAGAAGCTCCATAAATTACTAGTTTTAGTTGTTCAAACAAAAGTACATGTCTTCAGAAATACCCAATATAGAGTATAAATGTGTTGCTAAATGGATTTGGAAATTTCCAAGTTCAACCAAGGAATAAATTATAACTATTCAATTTGCCATTAACAAAAGGTCAGAGAGCCTTCTACTCAAAAGAGAGTTCCAAACCAAGATTCTAATAGATTCAAGAACTCTATTATCTGGCAACTTCTGATAGTATGGATCAAGTGTTGGCAAACTACTTCTTAAAGGGACAGATTGTAAATATTCTAGGCTTGCAGGTCATTTGGTCTCTGCCACCGCCAACCAACACTGCTGTTGTAGCACAGGAAAGCCAAAGACAGATTATAAATATGACGATGGCAGAGTTCCAAGAAGCTGTTATTTGCAAAAGCAGGTGGCCAGCCTGAGGGCTGAAGTTTGCCAACTTCTGGTCTAGATAGGGAACCATATTACTCTAAAGAGAATTTGGGTTATTCAGCAATATTCCAAGTGTTTTTATTTTTACTTTTGGCCATGCCAGCAGCATGCAGGAGTTTCCAGACCAGAGATCAACCCATGCCACACAGCAGCAACCCAAACTGCTTGCAGTGACACCACCAGATCCTTAACTGCTGCACCACAGTAGAGCTCCTAGTCTTTTTAATTGTTTATACTTACTGCCAAGTAATGCATGGAATAGACCATCTGTCACCCAACTGCTAGTGTGATCAGTGGACTGGTCAATTCAAGGTGAGTGGACGGAAATCAATGTTTTGGAGTTTGATCCTCATGGTACTTATAAGCGGCTCCAGGAGGGCAGCCATTATACCTCCCTATCTATGAGATCCTTATGGCTACAACTGAGCAGACATAAGAATGGGCTCTAAGATCCAAAAGTCACCATATTGGAACCAATAAAAAAAAAGGCATAACTTGGAATAAAAACTGAGGGAATGTCAGTCAGTTCAAAAACATCCTGACAATCAATCAATAAAATCCTCTTAAGGGTGGTGACAACAATTCAATGACACATTTGAAGAAAAATATCAAGTGTAACATAGAAGCAGCAAACCAAATTCTAGCACCAAAGAGGTCTTAATACTAATTCTGTAATGATTAAATGGGTGAAACAAAAATGTGAGGGCATTAGTAGGGTTGGCCCCTCAGTTTAGTGGAAGGTACTGATAGTAAAAAGAGGATAACTGCGAACTAACTCCCAGAGGCAGAAAACATTAATTAGATCAGCCATTTGCAGAAATGATACATAGAAACCAATAAATATTATCAGTTTTAGGAATACCCAAATCTAATTTAGGTGATTTAGACAGAGTGGCTTATAGTTTTTGATCAAATCAAATCAATGACAATAAGCCTGATAAATGGCCTGATTATGTGAGAGCCCTGATGTGGTAAGAGCATAGCTTCCATCCATTTATTTGCTGCAGAACACTTAGTATATGCCAGAGGCCTTTTTTTTTTTTTTGTCTTTTCTAGGGCCGCACCCATGCATATGGAGGTTCCCAGGCTAGGGGTCTAATCGGAGCTGTAGCTGCCGGCCTTTGCCACAGCCACAGCAATGTGGGCTTCGAGCCGCATCTGCAGCTCACGGCAATGCTGGATCCTTAACCCATGAAGCAAAGCCAGGGATCAAATCCACAACCTCATGGTTCCTAGTTGGATTTGTTAACCACTGAGCCAAAACTCCTGCCAGAGGTTTTAAACATGCTATTTCAATCCTCGCAACAGTCGTATGAAGGAATATTATTTATAGATGAGAAAATTAAAACTTGGAGATGTTAACTTGCCTAAAGTTAATAGTAGGGGACAGAGCTGTGATTCAAACCCAGACCAGGACTCTACAACTAATTGTATTTTTCAAATGGATCATCTGTCCATTTTTTGTGGAACTCCATCCTGCAAAAAAAAAAAAAAATATATATATATATATATTAAGAATATAAATATAAATAAATATATACATAATTTTTTGCCACTGTACAGCATATGTAGTTCTTGGGCCAGGAATTAGATCTGAGCCACAGTTGTGACCTAGGCTATGCCAGATCCTTAACCCACTGTGCCAGAACAGGGATAGAACCTGACTCTCAGTGCTCCAGGGACACCGGCCAGTCCTGTCACACCACAGCAGGAACTCCTATCCTGCAGTATTTTAAAAAACATGCTTCAAAAAAAAAGTTCCATGAGCAAATCAGTTGGGAAATTCTGATTGTTTACTGTACTACAGGACTTCTTTGGGCTTTGACTATAAAATTAAAGACCATTAAAAAAAAAAAAACAGCAACTGATTGACTGGCTTTTCTAGACCATCTCTTTATCTAGCCGCCTTCTTTTTAGCTGTACAAAGTGAATAATTGGTGTTCCCGTCATGGCTCAGTGGTTAACGAATCCGACTAGGAACCATGAGGTTGCGGGATTCGATCCCTGGCCTTGCTCAGTGGGTTAGGGATCCGGCTTTGCAGTGAGCTGTGGTGTAGTACAGACTCGGCTCAGATCCCGACCTGCTGTGGCTGTGGTGTAGGCCGGTGGCTACAGCTCTGATTAGACCCCTAGCTTGGGAACCACCTTATGCCAAGGGAGCAGCCATAGGAAAGGCAAAAGGACAAAAAAACAAACAAAAAAAGTGAATAATAAATAGAAAATATTTCCAGGATGTGGACTAATATGGTAGGAGTATGTGATTAGGCTTTGAAACTCAGCATTTAAAAATGAATGTTTATATGTAAAAACAAAATTAAACATAGGTTTTTTTTAATTAAGCTTCAGGAAATACATTGGATAATTGGTATAGTAAAGAATATGTTGTGAGAATAGGAGTAAAAGCTGTTTGGCTCCCCTTGGTACCACCAGCTCACATAAGATCTTAGTTGTAAACAAGCAGAGGATGATGAAACCTCTGACATAATTAAAACTGGGCAAACCATAATAGGTCTGTTCCTTGCATAGTTTGCCAAGTATTTGTCCGGGTCTATTATAGCTACTGAGCAAATGGGTTGGCATGAATAGTTATGTCCTTAATGTGTACATCATTAAGAGGTCGATATGTCTTCTCATTTACTGGTAACTTCTCCAGTTCATCTAGAGTCTCCAGACCATCTATTACCCTGAAAGAAAAACAATATAATGTTTGAAAATTTCCTGAGACTGAAACAGAATATCCAAATACGTAGAGCAATTGTAGTCTCCTTAGGAGAAAATAACCAAATCTCACAGTTCTTTGAATTCCTAGTTGAGTGTACGATAAAATACTTTGATTTTCTGTCATAAGTATGGACCAAAATTCAGAAACAAAAAATTTATTTTTATGCCTTTAGACAGCAATAGCAAAGGGCAGGAATATTTCCACCAAAGTATCTATTTGTATTCTGAGTCACTCACACAGAATAGCTACAAATGGGGCCAATATAATCCGTCATAAGGGTTTCTCTGCTTTATCTCTGGATAAAGTACATAAGGGTGACACTATTATTATTATCAGTACTTCCCTACACTGAAGGTCCTAAAGTAAACTTTTTCATTTTTTGTCTTTTTAGGGCCCTACCCACGGCATATGGAGGTTCTTAGGCTAGGGGTCTAATTGGGGCTTACAGCTGCAGGCCTACACCACAGCCACAGCAATGCTGGATCCTTAACCCACTGAGCAAGGCCAAGGATCCTCATGGATGCTAGTCAGATTCCTTTCTGCTGAGCCATGATGGAACTCCCTGAACTTTCTTGTTTAAATATGGTGTTTTTATGTTTTGCTTCTGGACAACAAGAAAAGGCAATAATAGAACAGGAGAAGAGGGAACAGTTCTCTGAACCCTCAGATCTAGCTCGGATAAAATATTCCAATTCTTTCTTTAAAAAAACAAAAAAAAAAAGAGGAGTTCCTGTCATGGCACAGCAGAAACGAATCCGACCTAGGAACTGTGAGGTTGCGGGTTCAATCCCTGGCCTTGCTCAGTGGGTTAAGGGTCTGGCGTTGCCATGAGCTGTGGTATAGGTTGCAGACATGGCTCGGAACCAGCATTGCTGTGGCTGTGGTGTAGGCTGGCAGCTACAGCTCAGATTAGGCCCCTAGCCTGGGAACCCGCCATATGCCGTCGGTGTAGCCCTAAAATGATAAGACAGGAAAAAAAAAAAAAAAAAAGGAGAAGATAAGGCAGTTAGGCCCACTTCCAACAAGCCCACTTCATTTTTCCACCAAGAAAAAAAAATATTGAGAGCTATCCTTCAAATATGCTCTAGAAAGTTAGTCTAAAACATTTGCTAAGAAAAGGTGGCTTTTTTTTTTTTTTTGGTCTTTTGTCTTTTTCAGGGCTGCATCTGCGGCATACGGAGGTTCCCAGGCTAGGGGTCAAATCAGAGCTATAGCTGCCGGCCTACACCACAGCTCACAGCAATGCCAGACTCTTAACCCACTGAGCGAGGCCAGGGATTGAACCCGCAACCCCATGGTTCCTAGTCAGATTCATTTCCGCTGCGCCAGGACGGGAACTCTGGCTTTTCAGGTCATACTTCTTAGTGCAGCTCAAATCAATTCCCAAGACTTATAGTATGTATTTAAAAAAAGGTAACAGGGAGTTACTGCCATAGTGCCATAGTGAAGTGGGTTAAGAATTTGACTGCATGGCTTGGGTTGCTGCAGAGTTGTGGGTTTGATCCCTGGCATGGTGCAGTGAGTTGCCACAGCTGTAGCTCAGACTCAATCCTTGGTCCCAGGAACTTTCATATGCCTCAGATGTGGCCTTAAAAAAAAAAAAAAAGGAAAAAGGATAACAGATTTACATTTTATTTTACATTTCCATTAAAATGGTATTATAACCAAAACTTTTTGATTTTACTCTCAAATGTAGAACAATTAAGGTATTTAAATTATAAGGTTTTTTTTTTTTTGTCTTTTTTAGGGCCACACCTATGACAATATGGAGGTTCCCAGGCTAGGAGTCCAAGAGGAGATGTAGCTGCCGGCCTATGCCACAGCCACAGCAACATGGGATCCAAGATATGTCTGCAACCTACACCACAGCTCTTGGCAACGCTGGATCCTTAACCCACTGAGTAAGGCCAGGAATCGAACCTGTGTCCTCATGAATGCTAGTCAGATTCAGTTCCACTGAGCCATGACGGGAACTCCTTTAAATTTTATTTTATTTTATTTTATTTTTTTGTCTTTTTGCCATTTCTTGGGCTGCTCTCGAGGCATGTGGAGGTTCCCAGGCTAGGGGTCGAATCGAAGCTGTAGCCACCAGCCTACGCCACAGCCACAGCCGAGCCGAGTCTGCAACCTACACCACAGCTCAGGGCAACGCCGGATCGTTAACCTACTGAGCAAGGGCAGGGATCGAACACGCAACTTCATGGTTCCTAGTTGGATTCGTTAACCACTGTGCCACGATGGGAACTCCCCTAAATTTTAAGTTTTAAAGGCCTTCTCACTTTCTGGGTAAGAGAAATAGATAAAGGAAATAGATCTCAGGCAAAAAAGGGCATGTAGGATTGAGGTAAGTCTAACTAAATATCTGAGACATGGGTACCTTTGAGAACCAGTGGAACACTATGTACCATTTTCTCAGAAAAATGTGCATGTGTATACACAAAACACAATTTCAAGGAGTTACTAGGCTGAAGGTTAGGAACCCCTGTTTAAACTCTAGTTTTTGGTGTTTTTTTTTTTTTAACAAACTCATTAAGATAAGTCCTGGTAATTACCGATCAATAATTCTGAATGGTGAGTTAAGAGAGAAAAAAGGGAGTTCCCGTCGTGGCGCAGTGGTTAACGAATCCGACTAGGAACCATGAGGTTGCGGGTTCGATCCCTGCCCTTGCTCAGTGGGTTAACGATCCGGCGTTGCCGTGAGCTGTGGTGTAGGTTGCAGATGCGGCTCGGATCTCGAGTTGCTATGGCTCTGGCATAGGCCGATGGCTACAGCTCCGATTCAACCCCTAGCCTGGGAACCTCCATATGCCGCGGGAGCGGCCCAAGAAATAGCAACAACAACAACAACAACAAAAAAGACAAAAGACAAAAAAAAAAGAAAAAAGGAAGACAGTCTGGATTGTCCATATACACACAAAAACTACTATTCTTGTTCATTGATTATTATTAATCTATAAATTAGACATGTATATGGAATTAAAAAGAAAAGTTGTACCATTTAAAAAAATTTTTTAATTAACCTAGCTTGGCATCCTATCTGTTAAATAAAACAAACTTTAGAACTGTGCCTTGCTTTATTGGGCATAGTAAATATTTGGTGACAGATTGGCTCTCTGTTGATTTATAAAAGCATTTGCCCAGTATAGTGCATATAATGGATATTCCGGCAGAGACTGCTAAACACCTCCCAGGATTCAATCGCCCCTTAATCTCTTTTTTGGTTGCCCCTGTGGCATATGGAGTTCCCAGGTCACGGATAAGCTCCAAGCCGCTGTTGCGGCAATAATTCTGGATCCCTAACTCACTGTGCTATGTTGGGGACCGAACCTGCATCCCAGTGCTCCCAAGATGCTGCTGATCCCACTGCACCACAGCAGGAACTCCCAGAAAGCTATTCTTAATTAAAATAGACACATTACTGTTAACTTGCATAAGGATCCTGAAAATAAAAGTATTGGCCCTTCTTTTACAAAATAAGGAAACTGAGGCTCAGAGAGGTTGTAAGTTTCCCAAGGTCATAGGGCTGTTAGGTAGTGGACTTAAATTCCAGGTATGTTTAGCTCTCATACTCCTCTTTAAATACTAGTTATGCTTTTATCACAGCCACTCACATGCATCTCTGACGCTGAAATTCCAAAGAAAACCATAACCAGAATACTTACTTTCCAAATACCGTGTATTTCATGTCCAGATGTGGCTGCTTGCCGTAGGTGATGAAGAACTGAGATCCATTGGTGTTTGGACCATTATTGGCCATAGATACAACACCTCTAACATTGTGCTGAAAAAGACAGACCAAAGTATTTAGCTATTTTTACATGATTATTCCAAATAGAGGACTGAAACAAGGTGTGCACTCTTTAGGTTCCAAATATTTCGAGGAATCAAGAAAATACTTAACCAGCTTCTACTAGGGCTAATCCAAATGTTCAGTTTCTGTATTATCTTTATCTCTGAAAACTTGCATGTAAATTGTTTATACATCAAATCATATTCCCCAATCAATTTCACCTTCCCTTTGGAGAAGTGTGGCCACAAACACTTTTGGCAATACCAACGTATAACAGAAATAGTCCTTACATTTATATTAAGGAACAATATGCTGGCATGAAACGATCAGGCAGATAACAAAACCAAAATGCCCATAATCTCTTCACACATACACTGGAATCTGGCTAGTTTCTTTATCTGTAAAACAAGGGAGGTTGGACTAGTTCAGGGATTTATTCATAATTCAAATGCTCACAAAGGTCAGCAGGTAACAAACTGGTAACTGGGGAGAATGTAAACATTAGGAATGGCAGAGTCTAAAATGAACAGTGTATTTCTTGTTTCATGACATTTACCTTTTTAAACCAATGGCCATAAAGAATGCATCTGTGAGCCATCCATCCACGGACAATCAGTTTATAATCCAGGATTACCTACGGAAGGCCTCATCTAACTCTAATATTCATGACCCAATTTGTTATACAAGTTAATTTCTGTGTACTGGAATTAAAAGGACTTTACTGATAAGATTGAAGACAGACAATCATGTTACATGGAGATGCCCAAATATAAAACATAGAAGTAGCCCAAAAATTACTCTATCTTTAGCTATTCATTAGGTGACATTAACAAGCTATAGAGATGTAGCTACATAGATATTAATGCTTTATTGTCTCCCTAAAAGGTGACTATCAATCAAATGCAGTATTTGATACATACATAAGAATATATGTACTACTTATAACTTAATAAAATAAGCAGCCATTAATCTACTTCCAAGCTTTAAGAATTAAAATTTACCAAAGTGTTACACATACTTACGTGCTCCTCTCAGCTATTACCTCAGCCTCTCCAAGAGGTAACTATTATTCCAGTATCTTTACACATGCAACAATATATTGTTTCCTTTTGCTTCTTTCTGATCTTTATAAAGTAGTATCATACAATTTGTAGTCTTCTAGGAAATGCTTTCTACACTTAACATTATGTTTCTAAGATTTATACATGTATACAGAGCTGGAGTTCTGATTTCTTTCACTGTATAATATTTTACAGTGAAAATACTACAGATTGTCCAAAGATCAGTGGATATTTGGGTGTTTTTAGATTTATGCTATTACAAAGAGCACTCTAGGAACAGTCTTTTTTTTTTTTAAGGTTTACAGAACATGTTTCTTTCCATAGATGCTTTCTTTTTTATTTTTATTTATTTTTTTCCACTGTACAGCATGGGGACCAAGTTATGCATACATGTATACATAATTTTTCCTGCCATTGTTGTGTTGTGATGTAGGAACACTCTTGTACGCGTTTCCTGGTGCACATGTACAAGAGTTTCTCTAGGGTAAACATTTGGGAGTGGAATTTCTTGGTTAGAATATGTGAATTTTATTTTATTTTTTTAGGGCTGCACCCGAAGCACATGGAGGCTCCCAGGCTAGGTGTCAAATCAGAGCTGTAGCTGCCGGCCTATGCCACAGCCACAGCGACATGGGATCCAAGCTGCCTGTGTGAACTACACCATAGCTCATGGCAAGGATCTTTCACTGTATAATATCAGTGAAATATCACTGTATAATAACATCCTTGACCCACTGAGTTAGGCCAGGGATCGAACCTGCATCCTTATGGATGTTAGTCAGGTTTGTTTCTACTGAGCCACCACGGGAACTCCCGAGTATGTGAATTTCAACACACATCCTAACCTTGGCTGCATAGGAATCATCAGGGAAATTTAAAATATAATCAAGGTTCTGATCAGTTCTACTGACTCTTTTTCTCTAGATTTAGGGAGAAAGGCCCCAATCTTAAATATATATATTCTTTGTTGTTGCTGTTGTGGGCTGCCCCATGGCATATGGAGTTCCTGGGCCAGTGTCAGATCTAAGCTACAGTCTCAAGCCAAGCCACAGTTGTGGCAACCCCTGATCCTGAACCCACTGTGCCGGGCCAGGGATTGAACCCATGTCCTATCACTCCTAAGATGCTGCCCATCCTGTTGTGCCACAGTGGGAAACCCCATTTTTTTCTTTTTTTGCCCCTAATTTTTTACAGTTTTGAAACAACCACAGGTGAAATCTGTAACAGCAATGTTTGAAAATCACTGGTGTAGGATAGTAGATTAGTATCATGGAAGCAGTCATTAATTAATACCTAAAAAATTGTTTCCAATTCAGGAAAAAAGTGACTTTTTAAACATTGCAATAAATATTTTTCAGAAGTTTTGATGAATATATTTTACTATAATGAAATATATTCATCAAATATTTAATATTAATATTCTCTCTTTTTTCTTTTGGCCACACCTGCAGCATGTAGAAGTTTCTGGGCCAGGGATTGAACCCAAGCCATAGCAGTGACAACACTGTCCTTAATCACTAGGCCACCAGGGCATGCCTAAATTACATATTCTTTTTTTTTTTTGTCTTTTTGTCTTTTCTGGGGCCGCACCCGTGGCATATGGAGGTTCCCAGGCTAGGGGTCCAATCAGAGCTGTAGCCACTGGCCTACACCAGAGCCACAGCAATTTGGGGTCTAAGCCGTGTCTGCGACCTACACCACAGCTCACAGCAATACCAGATCCTTAACCCACTGAGGAAGGCCAGGGATCGAACCTGCAACCTCATGGTTCCTAGTCAGATTCATTAACCACTGAGCCTCGATGGGAAACCCCCCCCTTTTTTTTTTCAAGGCCATACCTTCAGCATATGGAAGTTACTGGGCTAGGGGTCAAATTGGAGCTGCAGGCCTATGCCACAGCCACAGCCACACCAGATCCAAGCCACGTCTGTGACCCATGCCACAGCTTGTGACAACACCAGATCCCTAACTCACTGAGCAAGGCTAGGTATCAACCTGTATCCTCACTGTGTTGGGTTCTTAACCAAAAGAAACTCTCTAAATTACATATTCTAATTGAGGAGAATTTATATCTTTTTTCTAAAGTTATCATTCTATGAAGATACAAGTTCGAAAGACCACATAATAATTGTTATCTTACGTCATCTCTGGGGAATGGAACTGACTTTTGTTGGTTTGTTTTAACCTTTCTTAGGGCCATACCTGAGGCATATGGAAGTTTCCAGGCTAGGGGTCAAATTGGAGCTGTAGCTGCTGGCCTACACCACAGCCACAGCAACACTGGATCCGAGCCACATTTTCAACCTACACCACAGCTCATGACAACACTGAATACTTAATCCAGTGAGCAAGGGCAGGGATCAAACCTGCATCCTCATGGATCCTAGTCGGATTCATCATCACCAAGCCATGACAGGAACTCCTGGAACTCATACATTTTTTTTTTTTTTAATTGGTATGGAATTACCCTTGTGGCTCGGTGGTAATGAACAAGACAAGTAATTCACATAAATTTTATAGCAAGACATTAAACCCCTTAGGTATATTACTGATTAAACATTTCAGATTGGAACCAAAGAAGAGCTCACTTAATGTCAAGATTCATGTGATGGCGAGATTCCAGTATATATTAGGCAAGAACTGCCATTTATTTTTCCTCCCTGACATTACTTCCCAAGGGTCCGAAACTACCAAAAAAAATATTTATTTACTAATGATCTCAATTTGTATTACTATAGCATATGTATCAAAGTTCCCAAATGTATACACAGCATGAAAAAATAGATTTTGAAGTATTCTGGACATACCTTAAGATATTCACTGTATTCATCCTCAAATTTCTTGCCCCAGATACTGTTACCTCCTCTTCCAGTACCTATTACAAGGCAAATAAATGAAGTATATAATTAATTTTCTAAATGTAAGGCCTAGTTTAATTATAGTATAACTTTTTTTTTTTTTGCTTTTTAGGGCCACACCCACGGCATATGGAGATTCCCAGGGTAGGGGTGGAATCGGAGCTACAGCTGCTGGCCTACATCACATCCACAGCAACACCAGATCCGAGGAGAGTCTGTGACCTACACCACAGCTCATGGCCACACCAGATCCTTAACTCACCGAGCAAGGCCAGGGATCGAACCCACAACCTCATGGTTCCAACCTCATGGTTCCTAGTCGGATTAGTTTCTGCTGCACCATGACGGGAAGGCCCTATATGGTATAACTCTTAAGTACAAATAAAATTTGATATATACTCTGTTACTTCCCAAATTTGAACTTCACACCAAGACCATAAAAATAAAATAGCTCTATAAAACCCCAAAACTCTCCTTACCAATATTGTTCATATTTTTAGGGCTAGGTGCTAGTAACTTTTATTTAAAAATTTTTTGCTAAGATAAGCTATGAAAATTCCACGCACTTTTATTTTTCTAGTCTTTGTCTAGTCTCTTCTTCATACGATATACTCAATTTCCTAAATATTATTGGAATAACTTACCTGTTGGATCTCCTGTTTGAACCATGAAGCCCTTGATATTTCTGTGAAATATACAGCCATTGTAGTAATTACTGGCACAAAGAGCCAAGAAATTCTGAAGAGAATAAAAATGATTGAGAAGTGATGTACCAGATACACATTTAATATAAAGAAACAACCGCATTTACTGAAAGTACTACAACATTTTAAAACTATATATATCTATGAGGTATTGCTTTGGATAATGTCACTTCCCTGCCTAGAAGTCTCTAATAGTTTTCTTCGATTCTTGGAATAAAATACAAAATCATCAGCAGAGCTTAACAAGCCCTACATAACCTAGCCTAGGTCTACATCTCACAATGACAGTAACCCCTTCCCTGCTGCTTCCTATGTTTACCCCATCAGCCTTCTGAGAATTCATCCATAAGAGGAGGCTTTCTCACCATGAGCCCTTTGATCTGCTATTGCTATACCTGGAATATGCTTTTTATAAGTCTTCTCATTACCTTTTTTTTTTTTTTGCATTTTTTAAAAAATGTAATTGTGGGGTTCCTGTCATGGCTCAGAGGTTAACAAACCCGACTAGTATCCATGAGGATGCAGGTTTGATCTCTGGCCTCATTCAGTGGGTTAAGGATCTGGCATTGCCATGAGCTGTGGTGTAGGTGGCAGATGTGGCTCAATCTGGTATGGCGTAGGCTGTGGCGTAGGCTAGCAGCTACAGCTCCAATTCGACCCCTAGCCTGGAACCTCCATATGCCATGGGTGCGGCCCCAAAAAGACAAAAATAAATAAATAATGCAATTGTAGTTGACTTACAATGTTGTATTAGCTTCTAGTGTACAGCAAACTGAAATCAGTCATACATAAAAATATATCCATTCTTGTTTCCCACATAGGTTATTACAAACTATGGAGTAGATTTTCCTGTGCTACACAGTAGGTTGTCATTAATGAGCTATTTTATAGAGTATTGTGCATATGTTATTCCCACCCTCCCAATTCTTCCCTTCTCCCACTTTCATTACCTTTTGCATAAGGTTTTTTTTTTTTTAGGGCTGCACCCGCCAGCATATGGAATTTCCCAGACTGGGGTTGAATCAGAACTGCAGCTGCCGACCTACGCCACAGCCAGAGCAAAGCAGGATCCAAGTTGTGTCTGTGACCTACACCATAGCTCACTGCAATGCCAGATCCTTAACCCACTAAGCATGGCCAGGGATGGAACCTGAATCCTCGTAGATCCTAGTCAGGATGGTTAACCACCGAGCCATGAAGGGAACTCTCTGCACTCAATTTTTAAAGTATCACTTTCTTGAGTAGGCTTGCCCTCACCTTCTTTTAAATACTTTCCTGGAGTTCCCACTGTGAATCAGTGGGTTAAGAACCTGACTAGTATCTGTGAGGATGTGGGTGTTGCTGTGGCTGTGGCGTAGGCTGGTGGGTACTGCCCCAATTCAACTTCCACGGTGCAGCCCTAAAAAGACAAAAAATGTATTTCCATTATTCTCTATCTCAGTACTTTATTACCTTCAAGGCACTATCACTCTCCAGAATTACTTTTTTTCTAGAATGAATTTTTACCCCTGCCTATCTTCCCAGGTAGAATATTGGCTCCACAAGAGCAAGGACTATCTCTTGTTCATTACTGTAGTTCCAGATGCTGGGAAGATAGCCTTTCACAAATAAATTGTTGAATGAAGATATATAGAGCTGACTCTTTTTCCTTCTATCCTTGTCACTTTAACAAATGAAGTAATGTATGGAACAATTCTCTTATCTAATATCTAATGATTATTTATACTTCCTGAGGAAAATAAGCCAAAAGAAAAAGATACCAACCACTCTATGGGTATAAAGTTATCCTTTTTGTTTGTTTGTTTGTTTGTTTTTTGCTTTTTAGGGTTTCACACATAGCATATGGAAGTTCCCAGGTTAGGGGTCAGATTGGAGCTGCAGCTGCCTACCCACACCACAGCCACAGCAATGCTGCATCTGAGCCACATCTGTGACCTACACTATAGCTCACGGCAATGCCCATCCTTAACCCACTGAGCAAGGCCAAGGATCAAACCCGGATCCTTATGGACAGCAGCAGGATTTGTTACCACTGAGCTACAACTATCCTATCTATCCTTTCTTTGATCTCCCTTTGACATCAGAAAAGGAAGTGGAAATTAACCCAGAAATTATGATTGCTGGTTCTTCTGGAGAATGGTTTTATAGAAAAGGTTTTTTTTTTGTCTTTTTGTAGTTGTTGCTGTTGCTATTTCTTGGGCCGCTCCTGCGGCATATGGAGGTTTCCAGGCTAGGGGTTGAATCGGAGCTGTAGCCGCTGGCCTACGCCAGAGCCACAGCAACACGGGATCCGAGCCGCGTCTGCAACCTACACCACAGCTCACAGCAACCACGGATCGTTAACCCACTGAGCAAGGGCAGGGACCGAACCCGCAACCTCATGGTTCCTAGTCGGATTTGTTAACCGCTGTGCCACGACGGGAACTCCAGAAAAGGTTTTTTGAATGTTGTTTAAGTTAGATGACTCAATTTCTTTTCTTCTTTTTCTTTTTTTTTTGTCTTTTTAGGGCCACACCCATGGCATATGGAGGTTCCCAGGCTAGGGGTCTAATCGGAACTGCAGTAGCCAGCCTACACCAGAGCCAGAGCCACATCAGATCTGAGCCTTGTCTGCGACCTACACCACAGTTCACGGCAACGCTGGATTCCTAACCCACTGAACAAGGCCAGGGATCAAACCCACGACCTCATGGTTCCTAGTCAGATTTATTTCTGCTGTGCCACGACGGGAACTCCCAGACGACTCAGTTTCAAAATGGTTATCCTTCCCGTTGTATAGCACAGGAAACTATATCCAAGCACTTGTGGTGAAACAGAATGGAAGATAATGTGACAGAAATAATGTATATATATGTATAACTGGGTCGCTTTGCTGTATGGCAGAAATTGACAAAACACTGTAAATCAACTATAATAAAAACAAATTAAGAGATTTCCCACTGTGGCTCAGTGGTAACGAACCTGAACAGTATCCATGAAGACTTGGGTTCAATCCCTAGCCTCACTCAGTGGGTTAAGGATCTGGTGTTGCTGTGGACTTTGGTGTAGGTCACAGACAAGGCTCAGATCCAGCATTGCTGTGGCTGTGGCACAGGCTGGCAGCTGCAGCTCCAATTCGACCCCTAGCCTGAGAACTTCCATATGCCACAGGTGTGGCCCTAAAAAAAAAAAAAACCTAATTAATTAATTAATTAATTAATTAAAAAATGGTTATCGTGTTGCATTATGTACATTATGGTACTCACTTCACAGGTTTTGGGTGTCCTCTCACAGAAGACTTCTATTTTAATATCACCGACATCAGTATGCAAAGTCACCGACTAAAAAGGAGAGAGAATGTGAGAACAAATGAGATTTCTTCAGGTGACCTTACCCACTATCATTTCCCAAACTAGATATTAAAATGACTATGTGAATAAAAACAGAAACACTATGTCAGAGATTATCCATCTACAAAATAGCTCTGAGAGACAAGTTGTATGTCTTCAAAATTTATTTCTGCAATAGGAAAAAAATTCCAGAAGATAAATATAAATGTTAAGGTAAAATAGCATCTATGCTAAGACTTTAGGAGAACATATTGTGAAGGAAATAATTATTTCAAGTTTTAATTTTTCACCACTAAAAATAAAAACAGTTTGGGGATTTCCCTGGTGGCTAGTGGTTAGGACTGGGTTCAATCCCTGGTCTAGGACCTGAAATCCCACATCAAGCCACTGCATGCCATGGTAAAAAATAAATTAATAAAATAAAATAAAAATTTAAAATTTTGGCCTTGCCTACGGCATGAGGAAGTTCCTGGAACAGGGATCAAAACATGCCACAGCAGCAACCCAAGCCACAGCAGTGACAATGCCAGGTCCTTAACCCACTGCACCACCAGGAAACTCCCAATAAAAACAATTTTTAGGTTAGTATTACTGATTTAAATGGCAATTCACTAAGTCATTAGTATTTATTGAGAAATAGTAAGAAAACAACTTTTACAACCAGAGTTTTCCCCATTTCTCTTATGTAATTTGTGAGGGAGTTAAAGAAAACTTCTTTCTCCACTAAAGACAACAGAAATAAAAAGCGTCAGTGTTTTCAGATCCTAAATGTGCAGAAGTAACCAGAGTACTCTGGCTTGCTTGCTTTTTGTTTGTTTAATCTGTTGTTTTGGTAGTTAGAATACTCCTTTTGTTACCCCATTCGAGAGGGTAGAAAAGTTCTGAGGCTTCCTTTTTAATTTCTCTTCTTATAGTAGTATCTAGTAGTCAGACTATGACCAGGTTGAAGACAGAGAGCAAGAGTGTGTGTGTGTGTGCATGTGTGTAGGGTGGGGGATGGTAGGGCAAATTGTTTTCCTTCTACCTCAAGCTCTAGTTGTCCACGTTGGATCAAGAGAAAAAGGATCCCAGGAGTTCCCATCGTGGCTCAGCAGAAATGAATCTGACTAGGATCCATGAGGACGAAGGTTTGATCCCTGGCCTTGCTCAGTGGATTAAGGATCTGCCAGCGTCGCCGTGAGTCGTGGTGTAGGTTGAAGACGTGGCTCAGATCTCACATTGCTGTGGCTGTGGCATTGGCCAGTGGCTACAGCTCTGATTTGACCACTAGCTCGGGAACCTCCATATGCTGTGGGTGCAGCCCTAAAAAGACAAAAAAAAAAAAGAGAGAGAGAGAGAGAAAAAGGATCCAATTAAAATGATCACAACTGGCTATGCTCTTCTGCTCCTGCAATACCTGCTTTCCATCTCAAATTCATTTTGTAATCAATCTTTCTCCATAAAAGGTAAATTCTGTGTGTTTTAAATGAAAAAGTAAGGATTTAAAATTTTTTTTAAAATTTTTTTTAGGGCTGTGCTGAAGGCATATGGAGGTTCCCAACTAGGGGTTGAATTGGAGCTACAGCTGCTGGCCTACACCAAAGCCATGGCAACCTGGGATCCAAGCCAAGTCTGCAACCTACACCACAGCTGACGGCAACACGGGATCCTTAACCCACTGAGCAAGGTCAGGGATCGAACCTGAATCCTCATGGAGGCTAGTCAGATTTGTTACCACTGAGCCAAAATGGGAACTCCGAAAAACATAAGAATTTTAAAGTGATTTTGTTTATTTCTGGTTTTGTTTAGAATCATTTTATACTCTACACTTCTACAGCTTATCATTTGTCTTGTCATTGAAATCTCCATGCAGTTTTATTTCCCTTGACTAGATTTCTAAAAATTATATATACAAAGACATTCATAAGAATTCTATAAAACTTACCATTTTTCTTCTTTATGGTTTCAGGATGTACTGTTACTTTCTTACAGTTTATTGACAGAAGTTCAAAAACGAGCCTCTACTTCCAAAAGAAAAAGAATTAATTCATTTCCCTCTTTTAACTCAAACATGCTCATGTTTCCTGCATATTTAAAAGAAAAATTCTCGAGGAGAACAGATCCTTCCCAAGTAATCCGGTTGTGGAAGCGATCAGACAATCCTACTCATCTCCAGCCCCTAAACTCCTACTTCCCCTGCTTACTCTTCAAGAAGAGTCTGATACATTCCTGCCTTGAGCCTAGCATTGGGTGTTCCCTTCGCCTGTAACACTTACACTCAATACGGCTATTTCCCTCACCTCCAAGTCGCTGCTCAAAAGTCAAGTCTCACTGACCTGATAAATCTATTTAATACTGTCTTAAAGATTTCCTTTCCCTAAAGCACTTAGCACTAATATATTATATGCTTTAATTGCTTAATTCAACAACACCCTCCCCTCCAGAATACTCACTCCAAACAGCTTAAAAACTAAAGCATAGAGCGCTCTTCCAGTGTTCAAGTGAATGAAAGAATAAGTGACGCTACCCCATACTTACTTAACCACTTCACTGAATACAGATTTTTTTTAGTCAAAAAATAGATTGATAGCAAGCTTGTGAGAAATGCAAGTGGGCAGGCAAGGAGGCTCTGCCCACAGCTGTTGTTAAAACAGCAAAGATACAATAACAGGTGCTCCGCAGAGTCTGTAAATTCCAAAAAAGTTTCTTCAGGCCGCCACCCGGAAGTTGAGCAGGAGACCCACTTAGGAGAACGCCCCTCCTCTGCTCACCTCCTTCCTCCTCCTCCCTATCCCAAACCCAACCAACCAGAACGAGGGAGAGGAGGTAATTTATCCCCATCAGGAACTCCTTTGACCTTGAAAGAGAACTTCTTAAATAATCACACTAGGACAAACGGCGTAATGTTGGGCAACCCCTACAGGTGCCCCTGAACTCAGATGCAAAATAGGAAAGACCTCTTCCGCCCAGCTCCCCCGCCCCGCCCACTTTTACGCCGCCAGGAAGTTCTGCGCAGGACCGGAAGTAGCGCTCTTGGCAACCTGGGACTGGTGATTCTCCGGTGAGTTAGATTCCTGCGTGCGTCAGTGAGACCCTGACGGCGCGCTGTGGCCCTTGCAGGCTGAGGTTTTGGGGGTGCTGCCGCGAAAGGAGGCGGGGGAGGAGATAGGCGCAGAAAACCGGTTTGCTGCACCAGAGCCTAGGGTTCTAGAGCGGCCAGGGTCCTGACTCGCGGCTTGCCCGCTGTGCCCCCCGCACTTTCAATTGTTCTGGAAAAGGCTTGAAGTGGGGCTGAAACAAGAGGGCGAGGTTCACAGGCTGTAAAGTGGGTCCTGCTAATAATACTTATTAACAAGCAGTGCTGACTTTAGGCCAAGCATTTTCTCCAACTTTACGGTGAAATCTTGCGACGATACCGTGAGCTGGGCGCTATTCTATTCTTCAGAGGTGGGAACCGCAGAGATAGAGTAATCTGTTGAGACAGCTGCGGCTCGGGGAGTCAGTCTGGTTTTAGGGTCAGGTGCCCTTCACACTGTGCCCTGCTGCCTCCTATTTTTGTTAATGAGCTACGCAGCTTGTAGATTCATAGGAAATGGTGGTTTTGTTATTTCCAAGGGCTGCTTCAGATCTAACAATAGATAACTCAAAACCAGTGTGGTGGCCCCCTAGAGCTTCACTTTTAGCGCTTGACAGATTTAGAAGTCTGGGGAGTTGGAGTAGTGTCAGGGAATCTGGAGAGTGGAAGTGGTATAAGGACCCTTAGAAGATCTTCAAAGACCCCAGGCTCCAGTGGTTTGTGGAGGCTCCACATGACTCCAAACCATATACTGAATATGGTTTGGGGCCCATTTGCTGCCCATTCATAGAGTGATCCACGTACGCATCCCATGATTCTGGCTGCTGACAAAACACTTCATTTTTAAAATATGTTGTTGTTACTTTTTTTCCATAAAGCACCTTTTAATGTTGGTCTCTACCACCATAGCTAAATTCTGCTGTGATAAGGGAATGGAGACTGTGCTGGTCTGTGCAGTAAGCATTTAGCACTGGCCTGTATTGGTGATACTGAGATACAGAAAAGATAGTTCCTGTTCTCTGGTAGCTTGCCAGTACTGCAGGAGACAGAAAACAGGAATGTAACATAAGAAAAACTAGGGCAGAAGCAGGTGGGATGGGGGAGGGGGACACAGAAAAGGAAGGTTTGTTAAGAAAAGCTTTATTTAGGAAGTCAAAGGGGACTTGGAAAGAAGGGTAATAGAGAAATGGAGAAGGCTGGTTCAAGCAAGGGTGGGGTGAACAAGAACAAGAATGTGGGGTGGGGGCAGGAAGGAGATGAACATAATTGTGTGTTATCTACCAGGCTTGTTCCTGGTGACTTAAACATAGTAATCCATTTGCTTCTCCAGATGGCCCGTGAGGTAAGTTATAGTCCCTCCATTTTGTAGATTCGAAGACAAGCTCAGAGGAGTTAAATGACTTAGCTATGATGCGACGTGCTGGTAAGTAGCAAAGCCGGTACTTGAACCTCGGTTGAAGGATGGCAGCTCTTCTGCTCATATGCTTTGCTGTCTCAAAGGTCTGAGTCTGAAGTGCACATGTATTTCACTTTCAGTGTTTTGACATCAGATACTCAGTTTCACCTGACTTCTCTATGTTGTCATCCCGTGTACGCCTGGCCTCCACGACAGTCCGATTTGTTCATTCCCTGATCTGCAGTTCTTCCCGTTCCTTCATGGATTTGAAGGCCCTCCTTTCTTCCTTGAATGACTTTGCATCCCTCTCATTTGCTGAAAGTTGGGACAATGTTGGATTACTGGTGGAACCAAGCCCACCACATACGGTGAGCACACTCTTCCTCACCAATGACTTGACAGAGGAAGTGATGGAGGAGGCACTGCAGAAGAAGGCCGATCTCATTCTCTCCTACCATCCGCCCATTTTCCGACCCATGAAGCGAATCACCTGGAAAAACTGGAAGGAACGCCTGGTGATCCGGGCACTCGAGAACCGAGTCGGGATCTACTCTCCTCACACAGCCTATGATGCTGCCCCCCAGGGAGTCAACTACTGGTTGGCTAAAGGGCTTGGTGAGAAGCCTATTGGTCTTTCATGCTTAATATTTTCCCTACCAATGATGTGAAATTTTAGAATGTCTTTCCTGTAGTGTGTTAACCACTATAAGGGGGAGGACCATTATTCTGTTTTTATGTATTTTAAAATAATCTTGCTGAAATTTGACAGTTAAATTGCATTGAAAAATGAAAATTTGGGGAGTTTTCCTGTGCTGCAATGGATTAAGGATCCCCGGCATTGTCACTGCAGCAGTCCAGGTTGCAGCTGTGGCTGGGAATTTCCAAGTGCTGTGGGTGCAGCCAAAAAAAAGTGTTTTGTTTTCTTTTCTTTTTCTCTTTTTACCCTTAATGAATAAGGAGTTCATCAGAAGTCTTTATTTTTGACTGAATTTTGTGATTCCTTACTCATGGAGCATAGTGCCTAGCATTTGGGCACTCCAGAAATGCTTGTTAACTGAAAGCTCAGGCCTCTCTAGAATCTACTTCATATGTCTAGTAAAATAGAGTTTTATTGAATTAGTCCCAATGTCTAGCATAATGAGGGAATTCAGTGTATGTGTTTTAGCTTTATTTTATTTTATTTATTTATTTTTGGGTTTTTTTAGGGCCACACCTGAGGCAAATGGAGATTCCCAGGATAGGGGTCCAATCGGAGCTACAGCTGCTGGCCTACGCCACAGCCACAGCCACACCCACACAAGATCTGGGACCTACACCACAGCTCACGGCAACACTGGATCCTTAACCCACAGAGCAAGGCCAGGGATCGAACCCGAAACCTCATGGTTCCTAGTTGGATTCATTTCTGCTGCGCCACGATGTGAATTCCTAGCTTTATTTTTAATAAGTCTCTTTAGTTTCCTCATTTTGGGCTGAAGCTTTTGTGATGACATAATCTAGATTAATGTGGTCAAATAGATTATGAGCATTTGCAACTTGAATCACCATTTACATGAGTATATTTAGTAAGCAGTCACAATTCTAAATGTCATCTAAAACTCATGAGTCAATTCTTTTTTTTTGGCCATGCCCGTAGTATGCAGATATTTGTGGGCCAGGGATCAAACCTGAGCCACAGCAGTGAGAACAGAGTCCTTAACCACTAGGCCACTAGGGACTCTCATGAGTCAGTCTTGTCCAAGATTTTGTGATATTTAAGAGTCTTCTAGGAGTTCCCATTGTGGCTCAGCAGGTTAAGAACCCAACATAGTCTCTGTGAGGATGTGGGTTCAACCTCTGGCCTCACTCTGTGTGTTAAGGATCTGGTTTGCCAGAAGCCACAGCCTAGGTTGAAGAATCAGCTCGGATCTGGGGTTGCTGTGGTGTAGGTTGGCAGCTGTATCTCCGATTTGACCCCTTATTCAGGAGCTTCCATATGTTGCAGGTGCAACCTTAAGAAGGAAAAAGAGAGTCTTCTGAAAATAGATCCAATTTTTATATCTGTACTGAATCCCTAGATTATGGGGAATATTGGATGTGTATGCAAGGGATATGTATATACGTTTATATTATGTAACCATGTGAGAGTGAATCTTTTAAAAAAATAATTTCTTAGAAGTTTTGCTCATAATAGTTTATCTTTTTAATTAAAAAACAAAACAGGAGTTCCTGTCGTGATGCAGTGGTTAATGAATCTGACTAGGAACCATGAGGTTGCGGGTTCGGTCCCTGGCCTTGCTCAGTGGGTTAAGGACCCGGTGTTGCCGTGAGCTGTGGTGTAGGTGGCAGATGTGGCTCGGATCCCGCGTTGCTGTGGCCCTGGCATAGGCTGGCAGCTACAGCTCCAATTAGACCCCTAGCCTAGGAACCTCCATATGCTGTGCAAGCGGCCCAAGAAATGGCAAAAAGACAAAAAAAGATAATAATTTAAAAAAATAATAATAATTAAAAAAAATAAGCAAAACAAAACAAAAACCCAGAGTTCCCTTTGTGACTCCAGCTAATATCCATGAAGATGTGGGTTCGATCCCTGGCCTCAATTAGTGGCGTTGCCATGAGCTCTGATGTAGGTTTCAGAGATGGCTCAGACCCTGCATTGCTGTGGCGCTGTGGCATAGGCCGGCAGCTGTAGCTCTGATTGGACCCTTAGACTGGGAACCTCCATATGCCGAGGGAGCAGCCCAAGAAGTGGCAAAAAGACAAAAACAAAAACAAAACTCCAATTCCTGACAATTTTTTTTTCTAGGAGTTTGCACCTCCAGACCCATCCATCCTTCCAAAGCTCCTGACTACCCTACGGAGGGAACACACAAAGTAGAATTCAGTGTTACGAACGACGAGGACCTGGACAAAGTCATTTCTGCAGTGAAAGGAATTCCAGGTGTTTCTGTCACTTCTTTTCCTGCTAGGTACAATATGCCTTCCTCTTTTTTGTGTGTATTAATTTGTAAGGATCTTCCTTACAAATTCTATAACTCAGGTATTTAAGTTTGCAACAAATAACTTTCCCAGGATGAGTTACAAAGCAGCATACTTCTCATTTGCATGTGGGTCCCTGAGGAGACGAGCTGTGGGATCTTTTCAAAACAGTAAAAATGATAAGTAACATTTATGGACTATTTTCTGTGTGGGAGGATCTATACCACACATCTTAAAGTATTTCTAATCCCCTTGGCTGTGTTGAAAGGTAGTTATTTTTGCTTTAGGGTGTGTTCATAAACGCTAGTGATATACTGATAGCATAGGTTTACTTTTATTAGTTCCCAGCAAATGATGGTTCCCAAACACTTGAAAGGAAAAAATACATCAAAGTGCCTCTTACAGAGTCAATTATTTATTGAATTAGGGTTGAGATACCAAAATGTTGCATCATAGGAAATTTTCTTTGGGGCTAATTTATCCTAATACCTACTGAAACATCATAAAAGACAAGTTATATAAAACTAGGACTTAATAATTGTTTAAAAAACAAAGATAAGTATATGACTTTTTTTTTTGTCTTTTTGCCATTTCTTGGGCCACTCCCTTGGCATATGGAGGTTCCCAGGCTAGGGGTCGAATCGGAGCTGCAGCTGCCAGCCTACACCAGAGCCACAGCAACTCGGGATCCGAGCCGCGTCTGCAACCTACACCACAGCTCACGGCAACGCCGGATCCTTAACCCACTGAGCAAGGGCAGGGACCGAACCCACAACCTCATGGTTCCTAGTCGGATTCGTTAACCACTGCGCCACGACGGGAACTTCAAGTATATGACTTTTTAATAAAATGGAAATCTATATCAGACTACACCAAAAAGTGACTCTGATGAGTGGTGTTTTTTTTGTTTGTTTGTTTGTTTTTGTCTTTTGTCTTTTTAGGGCCGAACCTGCGGCATATGGAGGTTCCCAGGCTAGGGGTCCAGTCGGAACTGTTGCTGCCAGCCTATGCCAAAGCCACAGCAGCACCAGATGCAAGCCATGGCTGTGACATATACCACAGCTCACAGCAACGCTGGATCCTTAACTCACTGAGTAAGGCCAGGGATTGAACCTGCAACCTCATGGTTCCTAGTCAGATTAGTTTCCGCTGCACCATGATGGGAACTCCTGATGAGTGTAGATACATTATAGTAAAAATGTAGATACATTACAGTAAAGTCATTGTAAATGTCCTCTAATTCATGCATCTTAAGAAAAATTATAAGATTTTCATAGATTCCACTTGCAGATGTCTTTTACCATACTGAAATACTATGTAAATATTGAAATTAAAAGAAAATTATACAAATAAACTATGAAATATTCAATCAATATAAAAGTCCTCCTTGTCCGCTCTACTCAAGCCCAGTATCTTCAACTCAAGTTATCTTTTCATTTGTTTTCAGGAAAGTGGGTATCAGAGTTCCTTCCCATCGTGGCTTAGCAGTAACAAACCCGACTAGTATCTGTGAGGATGTGGATTCAATCCCTGGCTTTGCTCAGTGGGTTAAGGATCTGGTGTTGCCCTGAGCAATGGTGTAGGCTGGCAGGTGCAGTTCCATTTTGATCCCTAGCCTGGGAACGTTTATATGCCGAGGGCATGGCTCTAAAAAAGAAAGAAAGAAAAGTGGGTATCTTTCCAAACACATATAGTGATGTGAAGAAGTGTATAATTTCATTTTATCAATTATTTTCTTAATTATGGTGTGTTGTATTTGCCCTTTTTTTTTTCTGTCTTTTTAGGGCCGCACCTGTGGCAGATGGAGGTTCCCAGGCTAGAGCTTAAATCAGAGCTGTAGCTGCTGGCCTATGCCACAGCGAAAGCACCGTGGGATCTGAGCCACATCTTCGATCTACACCACAGCTCATGGCAATGCCAGATCCTTTAACCCACTGAAGGAGGTCAGGGATCAAACCCATGTCCTCATGGATACTCGTTGGGTTTGTTACCACTGAGCCACAACAGGAAATCCTGTATTTGCTTTTGTAACTTAAGATGTCTTTAAAAAAAAAAAGAAAAAAAAGAGGAAAGGAAAAGAAAAATGGAGTTCCCGTCGTGGCTCAGTGGTTAGCGAATCTGACTAGGAACCATGAGGTCCAGGGTTCAATCCCTGGCCTTGATCAGTGGGTTGAGGATCCGGTGTTGTCGTGAGCTGTGGTGTAAATCGTGAGCTGTGGTGTAGGTCGCAGATGCGGTTCAGATCCCACATTGCTGTGGCTCTGGTGTAGGCCGGCGGCTACAACTCCGATTAGACCCCTAGCCTGGGAACCTCCATGTGCCATGGGTGCAGCCCTGGAAAAGACAAAGGAAGAAAAAAAAAGATGTCTTAAATAACTTTCCACATAGGTATCTCTTTTTAATTGCTATGTGGTGTTTTCTATTACGGATGTACTGTAATTTCTTAAAGCATTCCTCTTCCTAACTGATGGACTTTTAGTTTGGTTCCAGTTTCTCCATATTACAGATAATAGCTGGGTTATACCATTAGATTGGGATCCAAGTATTGTTTTGCTTTTTTCTTTTCAAGTCTCTGCAGGTGATTCCAATGTTGAAACTATACTTCCACATTATCTTAAAAGATGTCTTTTACTTCCAGAATTCTATGATTATATTTAGAGTTTATGATTAAATACAAAACTTTTTTTTTTTTTTTTTGGCTGTGTTATATAGTGGCTTGATGTAGTATCCCAGTTCCTAGATCAGGGATTGAATCCAGGCTGCAGCAGTGAAAGTTTCAAATCATAAGCACTAGATACCAGGAAACCCCCACAAAGATTTTTTTTTTGGTCGTTTTTGGGCCAAACCTGCAGCATGTGGAAGTTCCCAGGCTAGGGGTCAAATTGGAACTATAGCCAGGCCTAGCCCCAGCCACAGCAATGCTAGACCCAAGCTGCGTCTGTGACCTACACCACAGCTCACAGCAACGCCGGATCTTTCTTTAACCCCCTGAGCTAGGCCAGGGATTGAACCTGTGTCTTTATGGATGCTTGCAAGGTTTGTTACCACTGAACCATGACGGGAACACTACACAAAACTTTTTTTTTGTCTTTTTTTTGTTGTTGTTGTTGTTGCTATTTCTTGGGCCGCTCCCGCGGCATATGGAGGTTTCCAGGCTAGGGGTTGAATCGGAGCTGTAGCCACCGGCCTACGCCAGAGCCACAGCAACGCGGGATCCGAGCCGCGTCTGCAACCTACACCACAGCTCACGGCAGCGCCGGATCGTTAACCCACTGAGCAAGGGCAGGGACCGAATCTGCATCCTCATAGATCCTAGTCAGATTTGTTTCTGCTGAGCCATGACGGGAACTCCCAGAAAACTTTCTTGATGCTAAATTTTTTGGAAGAGCTCTAGGGTATTGCTTTTTAGAGGGCAATTCAGGGATGCCCTAAATCATTGCTAATGTAAGCTTATGAAAAATGCAGGTTTTTGGCTTATCCTAGACCTGTGTGATTAGGATGGAGTTTACCTGAGAATCTGTCTAGAAGATTCTTCTATTCACTGACGTTTGAAAATTAACTTCCCTAGGGCTTTAAACAATTCAGTTTGCCTTATCCCCATTCATAGATATTGTATTTCACTGGATCTATAGAAGGGTCCAGCGGCTGTTACTTTAAGAAACTAGTAGGAGATTCCTGATGCACAACCAGGACTAAAAGAACAGTTCTAGAACAGGGGTTTCAGAGAGAGATCCCTGGAGCAGCAACATCAGCATCACTTGGAACTCATTAGGTGAATTCTCAGCCCCTACCCAGATCTACTAAATTAGAAACTCTCTGGGGTAGGGCTTAGCAGTCTGTGTTTTAATAAGGCCACAAGATGCTTCTGTTGCGTGCTAGAGTCTGAGAAACATTCTAGAAGGTAGTTTGGTTTGGGGAGTTCTCGTCATGGCTCAGTGGTTAACAAACCTGATTGGATCCATGAGGACAAGGTTTGATCCCTGGCTTTGCTCAGTGGGTTAAGGATCCGGCGTTGCCATGAGCTTTGGTGTAGGTCGCAGATGTGGCTCGGCTCTTACGTTGCTGTGGCTGTGGTGTTGGACCCATAGCCTGGGAACCTCCATATGCCACAGTTGTGGCCCTAAAAAGACAAAAGAAGAAGAAGAAAAGAAAAAATTATCCCCCCAAAAAAGAAAAGAAAAAGGAAGAAGATAGTTTGGTTTGGAATTAAATCATGAATTCTATATAAATATAATCCTCTATTACAGGAGGTTGCGTATACTGTGGATTATTTTAAATGCAATGTTTATATTTATCTTAAGCTAGCAAGTGACTTTTTTTTCTAGGACCAATGATGAGGAACAAACACAGCTCAGTCTGAATTGTACTCAGCAGGCTTTGATGCAGGTGGTGGCTTTTCTTTCCCAGAACAGACAACTTTATCAGAAGACTGAAATTCTGTCACTGGAGAAGGTAATAAAAATATCTCATATTATTATGCATTTTTGTTTGGTAAACTCATGTAAATTGTTACCTCAATGGTGTGTTAACTATTACTTTAAGAACAAACTGGGATAAAAGCATAGTATGTCCTGGAAAGTATATTGAAAAAGGAAGACGTTTTAGTAATAGAAAAATGTTGGTGCTTGTCTTTGTCCATTTGGGCTGCTTTAACATGTTTGGGCTGCTTAACAAAATACCACAGACTGGAGGCTAGGAAGTCAAGATCATGGCCCTGGCAGATTTGGTGTGGTGGCTGATGGGAGCTCACCTCATGGTGCAAAGATGGTGCCTTCTCTCTCTGCCCTCACAAGGTGGGAGGGACTGGGGTCTCTCTGGAGCCTTTTTTCTGAAGCACTAATCCCATTCGCGTGGGTTCCAGCTCATGGCTTAAGTACCTTCCCAAAGCTACACCTCCTATTGCCATACTTTTAGGGGGTTAGGATTTTATTTTATTTCATTTCAGTTTTTTGTCTTTTTAGGGCCCCACCCCTGGCATCTGGAGGTTCCCAGGCTAGGGATCTAATCGGAGCTGTAGCTGCCAGCCTACGCCAGAGCCACAGCAGCGCGGGATCCGAGCCGCATCTGCAGCCTACACCACAGCTCATGGCAATGCTAACCCACTGAGCAAGGGCAGGGATCAAACCCACAACCTCATGGTTCCTAGTCGGATTCCTCATGGATAACTAGTCAGCTTTGTTTCCACTGAGCCATGACGGGAACTCCAGGGTTAGGATTAACCTATGAGTTTGAGGATAGAAACATTCAGACCATAGTGGTCCTTTTTTTGGATTTTAGACTCAGTTACAGGTGCAATCTCTTACACCCTCTGCCTGGACCATTTTATTGACTCTTTTAACTTGACAGTCATTTGTTCGTTGATTCCTATGCCTTTGCTTTTTGTCTCAGAATGCTTTCTAAAGGTCAAAAATGAAAAATTTAAAAAGAATGTATATTTCCACAAAAAACAAAAAAAAATAGCAACAACAGACAAAAGACAAAAAAAAATAAATAAAATAAAAAGAATGTATATTTCCAGCCACTTTCTGGACATTTTCCACTTAAGAATCCCACAGGTATTTAAAATGTAGTGTAGGAGTTCCCGTCGTGGCTCAGTGGTTAACGAATCTGACTAGGAATCATGAGGTGGAGGGTTTGATCCCTGGCCTCGCTCAGTGGGTTAAGGATCCGGCATTGCCATGAGCTGTGGTGTAGGTCACAGACATGGCTCGGATCTGGCGTTGCTGTGGCTCTGGTGTAGGCCGGCAGCTACAGCTCCAATTCAACCCCTAAGCTTTGGAACCTCCATATGCCATGGGAGCAGCCCTAGAAAAGGCAAAAAGACAAAAAATAAATAAAAATAAAAAAATAAAATGCAGTATATACAAATATTGACCTCTTCTTGTGCTACTCCTTTAAATACGACTTTTTTTCTTTTATTGATAGCATCATCATCTATCTGTTTTGCAATTGCACAACTCTCCCTTGTCCCTCTAAATCAAAGCCCTGCTAATTCAGTCCCTAAATCTAAAAAATATTTCTCCTCTCTATTCGCTTTGTCACCACAGTAGTTGAAACTCTCATCTTTCCCCACTTGGGATATGAGTAGTCTCCTAAGTGGGCATCTGCAGGAGATAATTCAGGCTTTTTAACCTAGAGAATGAAATTCTTTTTTTTTGTCTTTTTTTGTCATTTTAGGGCCACACCAATGGCATATGGAGGTTCCCAGGGTAGGGGTTGAATCGGAGCTATAGCTGCCAGCCTACACCACAGCCACAGCAACACAAGATCCGAGCTGCATCTTCGACCTACACCACAGCTCAGGGCAGCACCGGATCCTTAACCCACTGAGCAAGGTCAGGGATCGAACCTGCAACCTCAAGGTTCCTAGTCGGATTCGTTAACCACTGTGGCACGACGGGAACTCCAGGGAATGAAATTCTTCATGACTGGCCATGATCCTTATCTCCAGCCTCCTCTCCATCTCCCTCCCTGGGCCTGTCCACCAGCTGTGCTGTCTGCTGGTCACCTGCCTTCAGTGTGCCTCTCACTCCTTGGCGCCTTTGTACGTGTTCTCTCTGTTGAGAATGCCTCTCCACATCTCACCCTATCCCTGACCTGCTGCACTGCACTTGACAGCACTCCTTCTTTTTTTTTATTTATTTTTATTTTTTTCATGGTAGCTCTATATATGTAATAGTGAAGAGCTGGGAACAACTCAAAATGCCTTAACGAGGGCACTGATGAAATCCAGTACATCCATCCAGTGACCATGTAAAAAGAATGATAGCCTTATATAAACTGATAGGGCAAGGTAGGGCATTGTGAAAAGTGAGAAAATGGAATAGGCTTTGAAACAGTACATGTAGAGAAATAAGCATATAAGCATATAAAATAAGCATATAAAAATGATCTGGACGTCAGTGACCAGGCCTAACATCACTCCTTTTTAAACCACTTTCTGGCCTGTCTTTAAGATCCAAGTCCTTGTAAAACCTTATTGGGCTCCACTTGCTCCAAGCACCCACCTCTGTAAGTCCCAAATGATTTGTCATTCCTTTGTGCTCTCATAAGAACCATAACATGTTTTGTATTTAAACACACTTTTATTATGATTGTTTAATCAGCTGTCTTTCCAGGAGACTGTGTGCTCCTAGAATGTCTTTGTCAGGTTTGCATCCCACAATTTTAGCCTGGAGTTGGCTATAGTAAGCTCACAGTACGCTTGTTTTAGTGACCTCAGCATTTGCCATTGTCTGTAGATTTGTTGTCTAAGACTGATAATGGACAGTTGTTCTGACTTCTGTTTCTCATTAGCCTCTGCTTCTGCATACTGGAATGGGACGGTTATGCACACTGGATGAATCAGTCTCCTTGGAAACCATGATCGAGCGCATCAAAAAGCACCTAAAACTGTCTCATGTTCGCCTTGCTCTTGGAGTAGGGAAGACCCGAGGTACTTATGTCTCCACTATACCTACCGATAATGTGCAAAAATTGAAATTCCCAGCTCGGTCAGTGTAAATGATAGAAAACTGTGTTCGCAGTTCCCAGGAGATGGCTGGTTTACTCTATCAATCAGAGTGGGTGAGGTTATGCCGCCGTATACATCTCACTGGCCTAAACAAGATTCGTTTCTCAGTCACACTTCACATTCATTTCAGATCAGTAGGGGAAGTCTATTCATTGTAGACTGGTCAGTGTTGCAAAGGGAGGATTTTAAACCATCTCAGTTAAACATTCTAGCCTGGAAATGAGACATATTCTGTTCAGTTTACTATCCAGAGTTAGTCACATTGCCTGACCTAACCCAGGGAGAGCATGCCCTGGAAGAAAGCTGGAAATTGTGATTGCTCTAATTACAATGCAAATCTTAAATTTCACAGTACCAGTGTCATTTTGTAGTGAGGTGCTGCTAAGTCTCTTAGTCTCTGCTCTTTCTCTTGGCTTTTCCCAGTACTTTGGGGAACAAAAGGAACAGACAGAACAGATGTTGGACCCTTGAAGTGAGCCCAGCACTGCCCCAAGGGTTCCCACTTCGGTGGTGGTGAGCAGAGTGCTGTTGTTGTGACTGTGGAATCTGAAGGCCTTGGATTCACATTTGTTCTGTCTGCTGCATGACTTTGATAGGTTATTTAACCTCTTGGTGTCCTAGTAACCTCATCTCTAAAACTTCAGTAATCATAAAACATAGCTCATCGAAGTGGTGGCATCATCCATGTGACAGGGCACATGACTGGCACACAATTTTTTTTTTCTTTTTTTTTGTCTTTTTGCCATTTCTTGGGCCGCTCCCACGGCATATGGAGGTTCCCAGGCTAGGGGTCAAATCGGAGCTGTAGCTGCCGGCCTACACCACAGCCACAGCAACGTGGGATCCGAGCCACGTCTGCAACCTACACCACAGCTCACAGCACCACGGGATCGTTAACCCATTGAGCAAGGGCAGGGATCGAACCCACAAGCTCATGGTTCCTAGTCAGATTCGTTAACCACTGAACCATGATGGGAACTCCTGGCACACATTAAAGTCTAGCTGTTGTTAGCTATTGGGTAGGTATTATTATTCCCACTGCATAGGTGAGAAAATTGAGGTTCCTAGAGATAAGTACCTTATCCAAGATCCAAAGTTGGATCAAACAAGTCATGAGAGTTTGTTTCCAAAGATGGATGGCAGCAATGGGATTGGCCTTCTGACCAGCTCTAGTGCCCTTCTTGAAATACCACTAATGAAGCATCCATTCTATAAACTTAAGTTCTAAACACTTGCTGGATTTTGGCTTGAACATTTGTATTTTACTCCTCAGTGGATGCTTTTTAAAGACAAGTACAGGAGTTCCCGTTGTGGCACAGCAGAAATGAATCCCACTAGGAACCACAAAGTTGCGGATTCAGTCCCTGGCCTCGCTCAGTGGGTTAAGGATCCTGCATTGCCCTGAGCTGTGGTGTAGGTCACAGATGCGGCTCAGATCTGGCGTTGCTGTGGCTGTGGTATAGGCCGGCAGCTATAGCTCTGATTAGACCCCTAGCCTGGGAACCTCCATATGCCACAAGTGCGGTCCTAAAATGACAAAAGACAAAAAAAAAGGTAAGTGCAATATTAAAAAAAAAAAGTCTGTCAGACTCATTAGTAGCATTCTCTAACTAGCCCCTTTAGTTTATCAGCTTCTTCACCTGGGAACTGCCTCCCACTGTTACCTGGAGACCCAGGTGAGGTTGCTTTACTGAGCAGCATTGCGGTAAAGCCTGAAGCCTGGTGCAAATAGTGATCAATACTATTCAAAGCTGCTTTCTGTGGGCTTGTGCAGCACTGTGTGTCCGAAGGAATAAAAACCCTGCCTTGGGTTAGCTCTGCAATACCAATAGTCTGTTTGCCTATATGAAGACAAATGTATTATTGTTTAAAACTTAGTAAACAAAATTCATGTACTGGTGATGAGACTGGGAGTGAAATCTGCGTGACATTTAGGATTCTTATTACAAATTATGTTAAAATGAAGGGGACTTGTAAAGTATTGGCCTCTTTTTTCCTTTCTCTTGAAGAGTCTCCTGTCAAAGTCGTGGCCCTGTGTGCTGGCTCTGGGAGCAGCGTCCTGCAAGGCACAGAGGCTGACCTTTACCTCACAGGTAGGACGGCCTTGGATCTTTTTTCTATCCTTTTCTTCTGCATCCCTTTCCTACTTTATTTTTTATAAGTTAAAAAAAAATTAGGTCAGCACCTGACATAAAAATTGATCTAATAAATGTTTTTTGAACTTGAGCTAAATAAGAACTATACCAAAATTGGGGATATACCATATTCTTTGTGGAAGGGAAAAAAAATCATTTAACAGTTAGATTATCTAAAAAACTGATGTCCCACACTTATTTAACCTGTCTTATTCCTTGAACATGATTTCTCTCAGGTTTCTTTTTCTTTTTTTGTCTTTTTAAAAAAAGACACCCATGGCATATGGAGGTTCCTAGGCTAGGTGGTCTAATCAGAGCTGTGGCCGCCGGCCTCCGCCAGAGTCACAGCAACACCAGATCCGAGCCGCACCTGCGACCTACACCACAGCTCATGGCAATGCCGGATCCTTAACCCACTGAACAAAGCCAGGGATCGAACCCAAAACCTCATGGTTCCTAGTCGGATTCGTTTCTGCTGTGCCACGACAGGAAATCCTTTTTTTTTTTTTTTTATTTCTCTCAGATTTCATGTGTAAGTTAATGGGACACTTTTTACCTTGTTGCCTTCAGGGGAAAATGGTTCCATTTAGCCCTAAAGATAATCATCAGTTTCTATCAATTCTTGCAGAGGCAAACTAGTAGATATAGCATGGATAAACAACAAAGCCCTACTGTATAGCATAGAGAACTATATTCAACATCCTATGATAAATCATAGTGGAAAAGAATATGAAAAAATATATATACATGCATAATTGAGTCAATTTGCTGTACAGCAGAAATTAACAACATTGTAAATCAACTATACTTCAATAAAATTTAAACAAAAACCTATATATGAGAATGTCCTTTTTCTTAGGACATAATAGTGAACTATTTAGGGGTAAAAGGTCATCATGTCTGCAATTTATTACAAAATGGTTTGGGAGGAAACATGTAAATATATATTGGTGGATCATATGGTAACTCTATCCTTAGTTTTCTGAGGAATCTCCATACTGTTTTCTAGAGTGGGTATATCAGCTTACATTCCCATCAACACTTTAGGAGGGTTCCCCTTTCTTCACATTCTCTCCAATATTTAGTATTTGTAGACTTTTAAAAAAAATTTTTTTTTATTACTCAACAAATTTATTACATTTATAGTTGTACAATGATTATCACAAAGTACATATATATATATTTTTTGTCTTTTTGCCTTTTCTAGGGCCACACCCAAGGCATATGGAAGTTCCCAGGCTAGGGGTTGAATCAGAGCTGTAGCCACCGGCCTACGCCACAGCAATGAGGGATCCGAGCCGTGTCTGCAACCTACACCACAGCTCACGGCAACGCCAGATCCTTAACCCACTGAGCGAGGCCAGGGATCAAACCCTCAACCTCATGGTTCCTGGTGGGATTCGTTAACCACTGAGCCACAACAGAAACTCCAATCATCACAAAGTATTTGTAGACTTTTAATGACGGCCATTCTGACCCGTGAGGTGGTAGCTCAATGTGGTTTTTTTTTTTTTTTTTTTGCTTTCTAGGGCCACACCCGAGGTATATGGAGGTTCCCAGGCTAGGGGTCGAATGGGAGCTACAGCTACCGGCCTACACCACAGCCACAGCAACACAGGATCCAAGCATCGTCTGCAACCTATACCACAGCTCACGGCAATGCTAGATCCTTAACCCGCTGAGCAAGGCCAGGGATTGAACCCGCAACCTCATGGTTACTAGTCAGATTCCTTTCCTCTGTGCCACAATGTGAACACCTCATTGTAGTTTTGATTTGCATTTCTCTAATAATTAGCCATGATGAGCATCTTTTCATGTACGTGTTGGCCATGTGTGCAGGAGCCCCTGACTCAGTGGCTGGCGCATGGGAGCCTGCGTTGGTGACAGCTAGGGAGCGAGAGCCCACTGAGGCAAGAGCCCATAAGGTAGCAGCTGAGGCACACTCTCCTGGTGCCCATGGAGGTGGGGGCCAGCGCCTGGAGAAAGGCTGTAACAGCAGCCCCACCCCTGCCTTTGCAGCCACTTAACAATGGTGCTTCACTACTATGGCAGGCCCAGGTTTCTTCTGCGAACACCCCTGGTTGCATCTGTCTCCTTACAGCCAGCTCCCTCCCAAGGGCACGGATCCTCTCCTGCTTCCTTTTTTTCCCCCTTTCATCCTACCAGGTTATGTGGAGATCTTTTTTATCCTTTCAGGTATTTGAGGTCTTCTACTGGAGTTCAGTAGGTGTTCTGTGAGAATTGTTCGATTTGTAGATGTATTTTTGATGTGTTGGTGGGAGGAGGTGAGTTCCATGTCCTTCTATTTTATTACTGTTATTTTAATTTTCGGCCGTGCCTGTAGCATGTGAAAGTTCCTGGGTCAGGGATTGAACCTGAGCCACTGCAGTGACAATGCCAGATCTTTAATCCACTGTACCACAAGGGAACTCCAACTCCCCAATTCCCATTCTCTTTTATATGTTATAATGATCAAATTCAGAAAGTTAATATTGTTAAAACACTAATGTAATATATAGTCTATATTCAAATTTTGCCTATGGTCAAAATTTATAGCATTTTTTTTTCCAATTGATATCCAATCCATGATCAAACACTGCATCTGGTAGTTCTAAACCTTGTCTTCAGGGCATTGACATTTTTGAAGCATGTAGGCCATTTGTTTTGTTGTGTATTTCTCAGTTTGGAATGTCTGGTTGTTTATTGATGAATAATGACTTTTTAAAAATTAGTTTTTTTATTATAAAGCCATGTATATGTAAGATAAATTCACACAGTTCCAAAATGTTAAAAATGTTCTTCCTATCTGGTCACTTGAGGAGACAGAAAATGTTCTCTTATATGGCTAATTTTAGATGTCTTTGATCTATGAGGCATCGTTTTGAATATAACTTCAGGGATGGAACCACCTTCTCCAAAAGACCAAATATAGTCCTCTGCTGATTTCATCACCCTTCCCTTGAGCTTGATCTAGTGTTAGGTCATAAAGTGTAGTATCCCAAAAAGACCAGCAGATGGCGAAGTTATTCCTTGCAAACTCAATTGTCTCGTTTGCTTTATCTTTCTCATAGGTGCCATCCTGAGTCAGGCTTTTGTCTTCACTTGTTATTGGAGGGTCTTTATGGCTGTCCCCATTTTTATGTTTTCTCCAGCCAGTGCATTCATAATAGTCCAGGGAGCCAGATTGTCTTTTCTAAAGCATGGCTTCAGCTGGGCCACTTTAGTGTCTTTTTCTCCTTTTACTTTACCTCTACTTTTACTTAAATTAAGATGTTTTAGGAGTTCCTGTCGTGGTGCAGTGGAAACGAATCTGACTAGAAACCTCGAAGTTGTGGGTTCAATCCCTGACCTCGCTCAGTGGGTTAAGAATCAGGCGTTGTCATGAGCTGTGGTGTAGGTCACAGACGAGGCTCGGGTCTGATGTTGCTGTGGCTGTGGCGTAGGCCGGCAGCTGTAGCTCTGATTGGACCCCCTAGTCTGGGAGAGCCTCCATATGCCATGGGTGAGGCCCTAAAAAGCCAAAACAAAACCCAACCAAAAAAACATGTTTTCAAAGGTGCTTCGATAGAAACTATTCCTTGTAATGCAGTGATGCATATTTGGTTGGGGAGTGGGGGTGGGGAACTTGACTTGGAGGAAGGGGAGCTTTTTTTCTTAAGAACTTTTTCCCCATATTTTTATGCCTTTATGTTTCTAAGTATATTTTAATTTTTTTTTCTTTTTGTCTTTTTAGGGCCGCTCCTGCAGCATATGGAGGTTCCCAGGCTAGGGGTTGAATCGGAGCTGTAGCCACCAGCCTGCACCAGAGCCACAGCAATGGGGGATCCAAGCCACATCTGCGATCTACACCACAGCTCACTACACCACAGCTCACGGCAACGCTGGATCCTTAACCCACTGAGCAAGGCCAGGGATTGAACCTTTGTCCTCATGGATCCTAGTCAGATTTGTTTCTACTGAGACATGATGGGAACTCTCCTAAGTGTATCTTAAAACTACACTTTTTATGAACAAGCCAAATTGTGCACAGTGTTTTTTTTTTTCTTTTTTTGTCTTTTTGCCATTTCTTGGGCCGCTCCTGCGGCATATGGAGGTTCCCAGGCTAGGGGTCGAATTGGAGCTGTAGCCTCCGGCCTACACCAGAGCCACAGCAACGTGGGATCCGAGCCATGTCTGCGACCTACACCACAGCTCACAGCAACGCCGGATCATTAACCCACTGAGCAAGGGCAGGGATCGAACCCACAACCTCATGGTTCCTAGTCGGATTCGTTAACCACTGCACCACAACGGGAACTCCCACAGTGTATTTTTGCTTTTAAATTAGAAGTCATCAGATTCACAAATTTTTTTTTTTAATTCAAAACATTGGAATTTTCCCAAAATCTTTTCAGGAAAGATGAGATCCTCTTTCACCAGATGCTGCAGAAGTTCTAGGAATTTTGCCTAAGTCAGGAAAATGTTTTTAATCTAGAAATAACTATAAGCTCATTTTATTCTTATGAATTTAGACTAGGGTTGATGCTAAAAGTGTTGGCACTCACAAAGAGTAAAGGAGTCTCTGGGAAATAAGCCTAGGACTTTCTCAAGGTATTTGTTATTTAATATTTATATGAGAAAGAAACTTCCTAGAGTTCCCTTGTGGCTCAGTGGGTTAAGGATCTGGCATTGTCATTGCTGCAGCTTGGGTTTCTACCATGGTGCAAGTTCAGTCCCTGACCTGGGAACTTCAGCACATTATGGGTGTGGTGATACAAAAGAAAGAAACTTTCTGAAAGCCTCATTTTATTTAGTAGTGATCATTTATTGTGGAAACATTTCGAATGGATATTTTTACAGGTCTAGGTAGTTCTGGCAGTATTAGATACTATTGGAGGAGTTCTCTTATGGTGCAGCAGGTTAAAGATGCAGTGTTGTTGCTGCAGCAGCTCTGGTTGCTGCTGTGGCATGGGTTTGACCCCTGGCCCAAGAACTTCTACCTGCCATAGACATGACCAAAAAAAAAAAAAAAAGATAGTGTTGAATATGTGAGTTTGTATACTTGTGTTGGACCTGCCAAGGAGAAAAAATTTGGAATTCTCGGTGAAATGGTCTCTGTCTCTTTTTATTTATTTTAATTTATTTTTTTGGCCACACCTGTGGCATACAGAAATGCTGGGGTCAGGGATTGAACCTGTGCCACAGCAGTAACCAGAGCCACAGCAGTGACAACACTGGATCCTTAACCCACTGAGCCACCAGGGAACTCCCCTCTGTTTCTAAGTTGGACTGCATGTAAGAAACATGCATATAATCGTCTAGATTTTTATGAAAAGCTCTGCTGCATCACATTTGCTTCATACAGAATGCAAACTTGGTATTTCTGCTGTTATGGTTCAGCATTCTACAGATTCTGTGTCTGATGTTTTAAGTATTTGCTCTTTCCTTGTTGGCAGGTGAGATGTCCCATCACGATGTTTTGGATGCTGCTTCTCAAGGAATAAATGTCATCCTCTGTGAACATAGCAACACCGAACGAGGCTTTCTTTCTGATCTTCGAGATATGCTGGCTGCTCACCTGGAGAATAAGATTAATATTATCCTGTCAGAAACAGACAGGGACCCTCTTCATGTGGTGTAATGCATGTAGGAACAACAGGATGACACAGCCTACCAATCATTTGGCTCCCAACTTGAATGTATAACATGACTCAGTGGGGTTGGTATCCTTCTGGAAAAATGTCTTAGAAGGTGTATTACCATTTCTGGTTTCTTAATCTGCTTCACCAAATGTTCTACAGCTCGTAAGGTAAAAACTATAATGTAACTCCCATTAAAGAACAAGTACTCATTATAAAGAACAAATTAAAGAATTTTTTTTTTATGATTCAAGGATTTATTAAGTCATACTGAAATGGAGTTTTAACTAAAGAACAACCCCCCTTGACTAAGAAGGCCTTTCCAGCTGTGCTCATCACTATGCCACCCTTCTTGTAATAATGTAACAACTGTGTGCCCTATGTCCAAGCCAGCAGCCCTGCTAATCAGGTACCCAGCATTGCTTATCAGTTCTGCTTCTGTAACCGTGCTTGCTCAGTTTCTTAGGGAGGAACACTGTCTGCCTGGGGATGGGGGAAGTCCGGGATGCTTACATGGAAAAATCAAGACCTTGTAGTGTATAAAAGTACTGAGAACAAAGACCTGGTGCTCAGACTCTGGAGGTGACTCCTCTGAGCCCGCACCGGTGCTGAATGAACCTTGCTTTTCCATATCTCCGAGTGCTGTTTGTCTCGTTCCGTTGCCACGGTTTTTGCGGTTTTCCGCAACAATACATGCAAAACATACTGCTAATTGCATTAGCAAAAGATCAGTGTAAAAACACTCCACAATTCTGCAACTGTCAATTTAAAACATTTTGTTCTAGTGGTTGGAAGGTCCAAGCTCGTATCCTTGCCAGCGGGTAAGCTGTAGAGAACCTGATTGGCACGAGCACAGGGTTCGGCACCTTGGAGCCCAGGGGGAATGTGGGCAGGGCAGGGAGGTGGGGGGCAGGAGGGTCAGTGTCATTAGTCAGGGTGTGGCATTGGGAACGTAGAGACAGTGATGGTGAGACGGTTACAGTCTAAGAATAAAGTGTCTTAAAAACTGTAAAGCTGCAACACAGAATGTTTACACCCTAGGTACTAGAAAACTAAGGAAAGCACTTATTAGCTTTGAATAAAGTAACGTGAAAAGAGGAATGCACTTTTACTAATCTACCAAAAAATGTTTCTAATGCTTATTCAGAAAGATTTTATAATGCAAGGAGGCATATTGCTTGTTCAGCAGGGATTCTATAAGAAAAGCACTAAGTTAGCAACTATGAGAATGACCAAGTCAAAAAGGGATTAAAATGCCCAATTTCAGGACGGAAGGGCAGGGTAAAGAATTTTTTTTTAGGTCCACACCCAAGTCATATGAAGGCTCCCAGGCTAGGGGTCCAATCAGAGCTGTAGCTGCCAGCCTACACCACAGCCACAGCAATGCAGGATCCGAGCCACGTCTGTGACCTATACCACCGTTCACGGCAACGCCAGATCCTTAACCCACTGAGTGAGGCCAGGGATCAAACTTGTGTCCTCATGGTTCCTAGTCGGATTTGTTTCTGCTGCGTCACGACGGGAACTCCTGAAGAATATCTTGTATAATATGTGTTCATTATAAACTCTAGGAAAGATGGACTAAAATTTCTTAACATTCTTGGGAGGTGGCTAAAGTAATCATCCCCTTAGCTTAAAGATGGGATATGTCATTCTAGATCTCTCTGACCTTAGTTATTTTAAAAATATACATTAAGAAGTTTCTGTTGTGATGCAGTGGAAATGAATCTGACTAGGAACCATGAGGTTGTGGGATATATATATGTATATATACATACACTTTACAACCTTGAAATTAGAACACTTATTTTTTATTTATTTTTTTAATGCTTTTATACTTCCAATTTCTCTACTGAGCATGTTACTGTGGTAATGACAAAAGCAAATCTTTTAAAATACTACATAAGGAGTTCCCACTGTTGCTCAGTGGTTAATGAACCCAACTAGTATCCATGAGGACACAGGTTCAATCTCTGGCCTTGTTCAGTGGGTTAAGGATCCGATGTTGCCATGAGCTGTGGCGTAGGTCACAGACACAGCTTGGGTCTGGCATTGCTGTGGCTGTGGTGTAGGGTGGCGGCTACAGCTAGGATTCAACCCCTAGTCTGGGAACCTCCATATGCTGCTAGTGCAGCCCTAAAAAGTCAAAACAAACAAACAAAAACTAAGATGAGAAAGACTAGAATTTTATATATTTTTTTGTAGGACCCTTTTCCTGCCAGTCTTTTATCTCCTGGAGAATTTGGGATCCTAACTTATAAGTTGCTGGTGGTTCACCTGTAGTACTGATTTGCTGCAGAAGTAACAATAGGAGTGAGCCCTATGAAATGCCCCCTAGTTAGAGGTGCAGGAGCCACCAAGAAAAGTCGGAGAACAGCTAAGTGTCAGAAGCCGGAAAGAAGAAAGCTTCGGTGAGAGATGGTCAATTTTGTCAAAGTAGAGAGAATGAGATAGCAGCTTTGAGAGACTGCCTTGATGGTATTTGCTTCATTCATTCATTGTTTGCTTTCTGTGTGCCAGGTACACAGAGATGTGGGGAGGATAGGCCAGGAATTTGGATGAAAATTAGAGTAAACTCTTAAGCAGCAATGATAAAGATACACACAAGGTTTATAGGGAGGGTCTTCTGGGAAAAGGGGTAGAGTTTAGTCAAGAGGGACAGCTTGAACAAATGCACTAAGTTAGAGAAAAAGCCCAAGTAATTCATTCATTACTGTCAGGGAGGAAAGCTGGAGGCAGGAAAGGCGTGGTTAGAGGGGATGGTGAAGAAATAGCCTGAAGCCAGAGGCTCTCAGACCCTCCTTTCTTCTATATGGCGTCCTTAGGTTTTATGTGATTTCATCTGTAACATCGATTCTTTTCTTTTTTTTTTTTTGTCTTTTTAGGGCCGCACCCATGGCATATGGATGTTCCCAGGCTAGGGGTCTAATCAGAGCTGTTGCTGCTGGCTTATGCCAGAGCCACAGCAATGCCAGATCCAAGTCGCATCTGCAACCTACACCACAGCTCACGGCAGCACTGGATTCTTAACCCACTGAGCGATGCCGGCGATTGAACCTGCAACCTCATGGTTCCTAGTTGGATTCGTTTCCACTGTGCCATGACGGGAACTCTGGTAACAGTGATTTAATGGCAGTGAGGATCTCAGGAAGTTGAAGGTTGTTTAATTTCTTTAGGTAGAGTTTTAGAAGGAGTTAATGGATTAGAAAATTTGTTTATGACTGGGCATGCTCATTGCCAAATAGTTTAAAGAGGGACATTATTACTATAATATGTTTTCAAAGTTTCTTTACTGGTATGCTAGCATTTCTAAATAACTAAAATTACCCCCAAACACATCCTATGCAGTTTTTAAAAAATAAAATATCACTCAGGATTATTTACTTTCAGATGTCAAATTTTCTGAACTTTCAGAATTAAAAAATTCTGTTGAAGTATATATATAGTTGATTTAGAATAGTTGCTTTACAATGTGTGTGAATTTCTGCTGTACAGTGAAGTGATTCAGTTCTTCATATATGTACATTTTTATACTCTTTTCCATTATGTTTTATCTCAGGATATTGACTATAGTTCCCTGTGCCATACAGTAGGACCTTGTTGTCTATGCATTCTACAGATAATAGCTGACAGCTGCTCACCTCAACCTTCCACTCCATCCCTTCCCTAACGCCCCTACCCCTTGGCAACCCTCAAGTTTGTTCTGTGTTTGTGAGTCTGTTTCTGTCCCCTAGATAGGTTCATTTGTGTCTTTTTTTTTTTTGTCTTTTTTAGGGCCACACCCAGGTATACGGAGGTTCCCAGGCTAGGGGTCGAATCGGAGTTGTAGCTGCTGGCCTACACCACAGCCACAGCAATGCTAGATCCAAGCCGTGTCTGTGACCTACACTGCAGCTCATAGCAATGCCACAGCCTTAACCCAGTGAGTGATACCAGGGATACTAGTCAGATTCCTTTCTGCTGAGCCATGACGGGAACTCCTCTTTTATATATATTTTTTTCTTTTTATGGTTGCACCTGTGGCACATGGACATTCCCAGGCCAGGGATTAAACCAGCAACTGAGGCCTACACCACAACCATGACAGCACTGGATCCAAGGTGATCTGCAACCTATACCACAGCTTGCAGCAACATTGGATCCTTTATCTGCTGAGCGAGGCCAGGGACAGAACCTGCATCCTCACAGAGACAATGTTGGTCCTTAACGCACTGATCTACAGTGGGAACTCCTGTATCATATTTTAGATTACACATTGAAGTGATATCAAATGGTATTTGTCTCTCTCTTTCTGACTTCACTTAGTATGATAAAGTTTAAGTCTACCCACGTTGCTGTAAGTGGCATTATTTTTATTGTTTTTCTGTAGCCTTTCCTATAGCATATGGAAGTTCCTGGGCCAGGGATCAACTTCAGGCCATAGCAGCAGTGACACCACCAGATCATGAGGAAGGTCCATTATTTTGTTCTTTGTTATGGCTGAGTGCAGTATTCCATTGTATTTATGTACCGTATCATCTTTATTCATTATCTGTTGACATCTTTTGATGGACATTTAGGTTGTTTTCATGTTGTCGCTATTGTGAATGGTGCTGCAATTAACACTGGGGTGCGTACATCTTTTTTTTTTTTTTTTGGCTGTGCCCATGAATTGTAGAAGTTCCCACTGTGCCACAGCAGTGACCTGAGCTACTGCAGTGACAATGCTGGATCCTTAACTTGCTGTGCAATGAGGGAACTCCTCCATGTATATTTTTGGATTATAGTTTTGTCCAGATATATCCCCAGAAGTGGGATTGCTGGATCATATGGTAATTCTGTTTTTAGTTTTCTGAGAAACCTCCATACTAGTTTTCCACAATGGCTGCACCAATTTATATTCCCACCAACAGTATAGAAGAGTTTCCTTTTTTCCACACCCTTCCAGCATTATTTGTAGACTATTTTGCCCTGTGGAAGTTCCTGGGCCAAGACTGAATCCAAGGAGCAGCTGAAACCTGCCCCACAGCTGTGGCAATGCCCATCCTTAATCCACTGTGGTGGGCTGGGGTGTGAACCCAAACCTCTGCAATGACCCAAGCTATTGCAGTTGGATCTTTTTTTTTTTTTTTTTTTTGTCTTTTGCCATTTCTTGGGCTGCTCCTGCAGCATATGGAGGTTCCCAGGCTAGGGGTCTAATCGGAGCTGAGCTGCCAGCCTACGCCAGAGCCACAGCAACGCAGGATCCAAGCTGCATCTGCAGCCTACACCACAGCTCACGGCAACGCCGGATCCTTAACCCACTGAGCAAGGGCAGGGACCGAACCCGCAACCTCATGGTTCCTAGTCAGATTCGTTAACCATTGCGCCACGACGGGAACTCTGGATCCTTTTTTTGTTTTGTTTTGTTTTGTTTGTCTTTTTGCCATTTCGTGGGCCGCTCCAGCGGCATATGGAGGTTCCCAGGCTAGGGGTCTAATCGGAGATGTAGCCGCCGGCCTACACTACAGCCACAGTAATGCAAGATCCGAGCCACGTCTGCAACCTATACCACAGCTCACGGCAGCGCCTGATCGTTAACCCACTGAGCAAGGGCAGGGACCAAACCCGCAACCTCATGGTTCCTAGTCGGATTCGTTAACCACTGCGCCACGACGGGAACTCCCCCCCCTTTTTTTAAATGAATTAATTTATTACATTTATAGTTGTACAATGATCATCACAATCCAGTTCTACAGGGTTTCCATCCCATACTCCCAGTGCATACCCTCACACTCCCAAACTGTCTCCTTTGGAAACCATAAGTTTTTCAAAGTCTGTGAGTCAGTATCTGTTCTGCAAAGAAGCTCATTGTGTCCTTTTTTCAGATTCTACATGTCAGTAATAGCATTTGATGTTGGTGTCTCCTTGTCTGACTGACTTTACCTAGCATGATAATTTCTAGGTCCTTCCATGTTGCCAAAAATGCCACTATTTCTTTCCGTTTAATGGCTGAGTAATATTCCATTGTGTATATGTACCACATCTGCTTTATCCACTGTCTGTCAATGGGCATTTAGGTCGTTCCCATGTCTTGGCTATTGAAAATAGTGCTGCAGTGAACATTGGGGTACATATGTCTTTTTGAGTCATGGTTTTCTTTGGATAGATGCCCAGGAGTGGGATTGCTGTGATCAAATGGTAGTTCTATTTTTAGTTTTCTGAGGAATCTCCGTACTGTTTTCCACAGTGGTTGCACCAATTTACAATCCCACCAACAGTGTAATAAGGTTCCTTTTTCTCCACACCCTCTCCAGCACTTATTGTTTGTAGACTTTTGGATGATGGCCATTCTGGCTGGTGTAAGGTGGTACCTCATAGGGTTTTGATTTGTGTTTCTCTGATAGTGATGTTGAACATCTTTTCATATGTTTTTGGCCATCTGCATGTCTTCTTTGGAGAATTGTTTGTTTAGATCTTCTGCCCCCGCCCTTTTGCCTTTTTTTGGCCATTTCTAGGGTCACTCCCACAGCATATGGAGGTTCCCAGGCTAGGGGTCAAATGGGAGCTGTAGCCACTGGCCTACGCCAGAGCCACAGCTATGCAGGATCCAAGCGACGTCAGCAACCTACACCACAGCTCATGGCAATGCCGGATCCTTAACCCACTGAGCAAGGCCAGGGATCGAACCCTCAACCTCATGGTTCCTAGTCGGATTCGTTAACCACTGAGTCACGACAGGAACTCCTGTTTTTGCTTTTTAGTGCCACATCTCTGGCATATGAAAGTTCCCAGGTCAGGGGTCCAATTGGTGCTATAGCTGCTGGCCCACACCATGGTCACAGCAACATCAGATCTGACCTACACCACAGCTCCCGGCAAAGCCAGATCCTTCACTCACTGAGTGACGCCAGGGATTGAACTCGTAACTTCATGGTTCCTAGTCGGGTTCATTTTGGCTGCACTACTGCAGGAACTCCTATTTGTAGACTTTTAATGATGGCCATTCGCACCCATGTGAGGTGGTATCTCATTGTAGTTTTGATTTACATTTCTCTAATAATTAGTGATGTTGAGCATTCTTTCTTGTGCCTACTGGCCATCTGTGTCTTCTTTGGAGAAATGTCTAGGTCCTCTGCCCATTTTTCGCTTAGGTTGTTTGTGTTTTTGTTGTGGAGTTGTATGAGTTGCTTGTATATTTTGGAGGTTATGTCCTTGTCAGTTGCATCATTTGCAACTGTTTTCTCCCATTCTGTCACTTGTCTTTTTGTTTTGTTTCTAGTTTTCCTTTGCTGTGCAAAAGCTTAGAAGTTTGATTGGATCCCATTTGTTTATTTTTGCGTTTGTTTCTTTTGCCTTGAGAGACTGAACTAAGAAAACATTACTATAACTTATGTCAGAATGTTTTGCTTATGGCTCTCCTCTGGGAGCTTTATGATGTCTCATCTTTAAGTCTTTAAACCATTTTTAGTTTATTTTTATGTACGGTGTGAGGATGTGTTCTACCTTCATTGATTTACATGCAGCTGTCCAACTTTCCCAACACCACTTGCTGAAGAGACTTCTTCCCATTGTATATTCTTGCCTCCTTTGTCAAAGATTAATTGACTGAAGGTGTGTGGATTTATTTCTGGGCTTTCTATTCTGTTCCATTGATCCATATGTCTATTTTTGTGCCAATACCATGCTGTTTTGATTACTGTAGCTTTGTAGTATTATCTGAAGTCTAGGAGGGTTATGCCTCCTGCTTTGTTCTTTTTCCTAAAGATTGCTTTGGCAATTCTGGGTCTTTTATTTTTCCATATAAATTTTAAGACTATTTTGAACTGTTAACTTTCACATGTTGATTGCTGAGTTATGTATCTATCAGTGCTGGTAAAACTTCATTGTGCACCAGAATATGTTGATATTTAGTTAAAATGAAGATTGATTCAGATGCTGCAGTAAGGGTCCAAGCATTTCTTAAGCTCTCAAGAGATGCTGATACTTCCATGGTGAGGACCACACTTTGGGCATCAAAAGTAAAGATGGTGATCCAAATACTTCATAGGACTTGAGACCAAAGTAATATATAAAAAATTATGAAAATTTGGTAATGAGCTTTGTTATGTTTTCCTTAGCATTGGTTATTTTATTTTAATTTTTTTGTCTTTTTGCTGTTGTTGTTGTTATTGTTGTTGTTGCTATTTCTTGGGCTGCTCCTACGGCATATGGAGGTTCCCAGGCTAGGGGTCTAATCGGAGATGTAGCTGCCAGCCTACGCCAGAGCCACAGCAACGCAGGATCCGAGCTGCATCTGCAACCTACACCACAGTTCACGGCAACGCCGGATCGTTAACCCACTGAGCAAGGGCAGGGACCGAACCCGCAACCTCATGGTTCCTAGTCGGATTCATTAACCACTGCGCCACGACGGGAACTCCAGCATTGGTTATTTTAAATTTACTTTGTTCAGCACATTAAGGACACTGTAACTTTTAATGGTGTTAAAACCTAGGTGTTTCACATTATATCTTCATATCCTCTCAACTGCCTAGCACAGAGTTAAGTACTCAACAAACATGAATTACCATGGCGTAACAGCAGTTCAGAAAATTTAAATGTTGGAGCGTCACCTAAGAGAGAAATGAAGTCATTACAAAGTCATTTACATGACAATTTGTTCATCCCTTTGTTTTTAAGAAGACACACAATCTGACAAGGCAGACTCTCCTGTCATTGGTGACAGCTACTCAGGACTAAGCTGGAAGAGTTGCCTGATCTAGAAGGTAGGAAAATATATTCTGAACAATGCCCCTGGCTCCAGATTTGAATTCACCTGGGGGGGGGAAATGTACTGTTGACCCTTGAGCAGTGCAAGGGTTGAGGGTGCCGACACTCTGCACAGTGAAAAAAATCTGAGCATAACTTATTGTTGATCCTAGGATGCTCAGTTTCTTTTCTTTCTTTCTTTTTTTTTTTTTTTTTGTCTTTTTGCTATTTCTTTGGGCCGCTCCCGCGACATATGGAGGTTCCCAGGCTAGGGGTCGAATCGGAGCTGCAGCCACCGGCCTACGCCAGAGCCACAGCAACGCGGAATCCGAGCCGCGTCTGCAACCTACACCACAGCTCACGGCAACGCCAGATCGTTAACCCACTGAGCAAGGGCAGGGACCGAACCCGAAACCTCATGGTTCCTAGTTGGATTCGTTAACCACTGCGCCACGATGGGAACTCCTTATAGTTTTTTTTTTTTTTGTCTTTTTCAGTTTCTTTTTACATGCCTGTGGACTCAGCCAACCGTGGGCTGTGTAGTGCTGTAGTAGTTACTATTGGAAAATAATCTGCATATAAGTGGACCCACACAATTCAAACATGTATTGTTCAAGGATCAACTGTAGACTTCTAAAATTTCGTTAGTAATTTTTTTAAGGTAAGCAAAATCTGTTAACCATCCTTCAAACTTATATGAGTGAAATATTCATATATTAAAATAACAAACATGATGCTAAGAAAGTCTGCTTTCTGGAGTTCCACAAAAATTGTTTTAGTACTCCCTGCATAAGAAATTCAGTATCATGCCATGTCTATAGAGTGTAAATATCCATCCTGCATCCCCTGTGCCTTTTTTTTTTGGCCTACTTTAGTCATTTTATTAAGAACAGCCAGAAAGGAGTTCCCTTCATGGCTCTGACTGAGATCCATGAGGATGCAGTTTCGATCCTTATCCTCACTCAGTAGGTTAAGGATCCAGTGTGGCCGTGAGCTGTGGTAAGGTCACAGACACAGCTCAGATCCTGCGTTGCTCTGGCTGTGGCACAGGCCAGCAGCTGCAGCTCTGATTTGACCCCTAGCCTGGAAACTTCCATATGCTGCAGGTGTGGCCCAAAGCGGGGAGAAAAAAAAAAAAAAAGAATAGCCAGAAAAATCTTTCAAGGTTTCAGGAGTCTCTTCTGGTTCAGTTTTGCCAGAAGTAACAGCAGAAGTCTGGAGCCTTAGCAAATTGATAGAACTTAAGCGACATTGATGTTGACAGGAGTTGATGAAGAGCATATTTAATTCCGCCAAGATTATCATCAGAGCTGTAAGATGCACTCAAACTTTTTGAAACTCAAGATATTTTTTAAAAAACAGCATTATAAATGAAGAAGAGTCTATCCAAATTATTTTTTATTAATAGTAAAGACTGTTCACACATACTGCTTGCAAATAGACACAAAAATTATAAAAATAAACCAGTTGATATTTAAGGGCAAATGCGAAGTTTGCACATTAGGTCAATAAAGATTTTGTACACTTTTATACTGTAAGTTATTATAAACTAGATATATTAAGCAAAAAAAAGTGCAAACCAGCAAGTATCACATGTCACCATTTGTGTTTTTAAAATGAGAAATATAGACAAATGCTCCTGGATGTGCATAGAATTCCTCTGGAAGAAGCCCAAACTGCTGTCAATGGCTACCAAGGAACTGGATCAGGGAATGGTTAAGGAAACTGACTTTTCACTGATTATCCTTTGGTACAATTTTAAAAATTTAGAATCATATTCATCTACAAACTTATTTAAATACTTCGATTAGAAATTAAAGAGGGAAAGGAAACCTCTTAATACATGGATTTAACATAGAATTACTTCATTAAATGACACAGAAATTATTTTAAAAATTCTGAGCATTTGGGGAAATATTTTCATAAAGGGAGTTGACAAGAAATGAGTGAAAAATGCTGATGCATTATATTACAGTGATATTTTAGCAAAGACTTTCATTTCCAAGTGTGAACTATTTCAGGGAGTTTGTGAAGACTGTCTGCTGACTACATAGCCAAGGTTGGCCTTCCTGTCTTCCCTAGAAGACAGGAAGGCTTGTGTGAGTATTTAGGATGCTTGAAATGATCACTTTAAAAAACTGAAATGTCTTAACAGTGAGTTTTAGGCCTACGTGATAGGGAAATCAAGATTACTTTAAAGCCAGTCATTAACATGCTGCTCATCTGCATGTTACACAAAGAAAAATACACTGATATACAAGAATAGTTAAATTTTTATTTTCTGTTGCCTTGGAAAAAATGACTAAAATGTAATTCGAGGAGTTCCCGTCGTGGCACAGTGGTTAATGAATCCGACTAGGAACTATGAGGTTGCGGGTTCGGTCCCTGCCCTTGCTCAGTGGGTTAACGATCCGGCGTTGCCGTGAGCTATGGTGTAGGTTGCAGACGCGGCTAGGATCCCGCGTTGTGGTGGCTCTGGCGTAGGCCGGTGGCTACAGCTCCGATTCAACCCCTAGCCTGGGAACCTCCATATGCCGAGAGAGCAGCCCAAGAAATAGCAACAACAACAACAACAAAAAAAAAAAGACAAAAGACAAAAAAAAATTAAAAAAAAAATGTAATTCGAGATTGTTTCTCTAGCTTGGCTTCTCACTGTGTCATGAAGGTGATGGCACAGACGTTACTGTCCCGAGCAGCATGATGTGTCATTGTTCATGTGCTTTCTGGGATGGGCAGGCACCCTGTGTACACGTCCTGTTTTTCCCACTCTCCCAACTGAAACAGTACTGTGCTCCTCCTTCCTCTACCAGCACGCAGCCTAAATCCCAAAGGAGAAAAGCTGGAGCACCTACTTTCCCCTTCTTACACCTTTTGTTGAACCATTTCAGAAGCAGTAAGAGATGATCTGCCTTCTCTATTGTAAGTAGTCATCAATTCTGACACACGGAATAGCAGAAAAAGCAGATTTACGTGATGCCATTGTCTTTGTGCTTCCACACTCTGGAACAAGCCTGTTTGCAAACAGTTCCAGGCGTGTTAAAGGGCCCTCAAAAAATTAGGAATAATATCATCTCTGGTATAAAAATTCAAAAACATCCAGTTCCAAATAGTCCCTGAGCATACTGTTCATTCCAGCAAGAAGTCTCCAGAGAGGTAATGAATGAAAGGCACGTGTTCTCCAGCTTGAGGACCACTGCATAGATGTGGGATGGTATTAGGATGGTACACCAGCAGGCTAAGCAAGGTGCTAGTTGATGACATGCCCCCCCCCCAATTTTAAATCTTGGACATCAGAAAAAGAGTGTAATGTTGGATGTAAACACGACACTTTAGACTAGAGGAGTGGCAGCTGGGGTACAACAACTCTTCCACAGAAGATTCAAGAATATAGGAGAGCCTCAAACTTCCTCTTCTTCCTTTTCCAGGAAATCAGTCAGTGTTCCATTGTCAACAGGAATCAATAAATACTCCACTCCATCAGCTCCCTAAAAGATGTAAGAATACCCTGAATGTTAGTCATTCATAAGAGATATATTTGAATCCTACTGTAGGTTAAACAAAAAAATGGATTTGACCTCATTAATACTTTATATAAAGTATAAAAATTAAGGCCGGAGGACATACAGGCAATATATATATATTTAAATACACTGAGTTTGTAGTTGAACCACTTTATAGTGGAGAAGAAAACTAAAGGATGAGTAGGTGGGTGTTTATTTCACCATCTTGCCCTTTCTAAAGTCTTCCATCACTGACTTCTCTGTGTTTTTTTTTTTGTCTTTTTGCCTTTTTCTGGGGCTGCTCCCGCGGTACATGGAGGTTCCCAGGCTAGGGGTCTAATCGGAGCTGTAGCCACCAGTCTACGCCAGAGCCACAGCAACGCAAGATCCAAGCTGCATCTGCAACCTACACCACAGCTCACAGCAACACCAGATCCTTAACCCACTGAGCAAGGCCAGGGATCGAACTTGCAACCTCATGGTTCCTAGTCGGATTTGCTAACCACCAGCCACGATGGGAACTCCTGACTTCTCTGCTCTTTTAGTCCCTTACAACTGGGTCCTTGCCATTGGCTATAGGTTCAGGTATCTCCCATTTTAAAATAACCCTCACTAGACTCCTCATTCTTCTCCAAGTGTCACAACCATGGCACCTTTCCAGAGGCGTTGTCTGTGAATAGCGGTCTCCATTCCTTCTCTTTTCACTCAACCCAGGCCAACCTACCTACTGCCACCATTATCATGTAACCAAAACAGCTCTTGCTTAGACAAGAAATTCCATATTCCTAAATTCATTATGTGGAGTTCCCTTGTGGCTCAGTGGGTTAAGGATCCAGTGTTGTCACTGCTGTGGCCCTGGCTATAGCTGTGCTACACGATAGATCCCTGGCCCAGGAACTTCTGCATACTGTGGGCCTGGCCAAAAATAAATAAGTTTATTATGTATTCAGTCTTCATCTTTTTGGCCTCTTGGCTGCACCTGACACTACTGACTATTCTTTCTTAGAACATGCTTTTTTTGGCTTCTGTGACATCTTGGTTTTCTTCTTGGCTCTCGGGCAGTTTCTCTCATTCCTGCAGGCTTATCTTCTACTTGGCCATTAAATGTCACACACTTCTAGGCTTAGTTCTTGGTCCTCTAATCACACTGTATGTCCTCTTTCTCAGTAGTCTCACCAATGCCTGATTTCAGCTATAAACTAAATATGTAGGAATCATAATATTCTATCTCTAGCCTTGATCTTTCCTCTGGTTTCCTGTCCCAGGAATCAGGTGCCTAGCCAGCATCTCCATGTGGAACTCTCAGAAGAACCTCAAATACAGTAAGTCCAAACATATGAAGATCGTGAACTGATGATCTGTCTCCCCCAAAACGTTGCTCTTCCCGTTTTTCATCCACTGATCCCAACACCTCTGGTTATTTACAAGCCGGAAGCCAGGAATTGCTCTAGACACCTTCCTTTTCCTTGGCTCCCACGTCCAATCTATCGATTCTTGTCAGTTTTGAACCCAACCACTCTTCTCTGTTGACCCTGGTCCAGATTACGTCATACCCAGATTCACGGCTTCCTAGCTGGCCTCTGTTTGCGGACTCTGTGCAGTCCCCATCTTGCCCTGCCCCATTCCACTCTCTGCACCATTGTCAGAACAATTTTCTAATGACTTCCTGTTATTTTAGAACAAAGATTAAAACGCTTTCCTTGGCCTAAAAGTCCTGCGTGGTCTAGCCTTTACATTGCTATCTGTTCAGCTTCATTTGTGCCATGCTGGCCACCTCTTTGTTCTGGGGCCTCTTTACATGCTGTTTGTTCCTGCCTGGAATGTTCTTCCCTCCCTCTCTGACGGGTTATCTCCCAGTCTCCCTTTAGGTCTCAATTCAGCGGTCTCTTCTGACATCCATAACCAGGTCAAATCCACCTATCGTAAAAGGCTATTGCAGAACCATTTTTTTTTTCTTTTCCTTTTTACAGCCACACCCGCAGCATATGGAGGTTCCCAGGCTAGGGGTCAAATGGGAGCTACAGCTGCCAGTCTGTACCACAGCCACAGCAATGCCAGATCCAAGCTGCATCTGCGACCTACACCGCAGTTCACAGCAATGCCAGATCCTTAACACACTGAGCGAGGCCAGGGATTGAACCCTTGTCCTCATGGATACTAGTTGGATTCTTAACCCACTGAGCCACAACGGGAACTCCCAGAACCATATTCTGATCATAAGACTTATCACAGAAATGCACTTGTGTGTGATTATTTGACAAATGCCCATCTCCTCTGTTAGACGTTAAGCTTTATGAGCAAAGAAACTAGGTTTTTGCTTACTACTGTATCCTAATGCTTAGTGCAATATCTGATATAAAGCTAGTGCTCAATAAATATAGACTGGATTAATGAATGGGCTGGAAGGAGGAGAGGAAAGGGAATAGCATTATCTGACTTCTTTCTTTTCTTTTCTTTTTTTTTTTTTTGGTCTTTGGAATTCTTCATTTCATTAAGGGTCTCACAAAATAGCTCAAACGTAACTTGTCTACATCCAACACAAGAGAGAGGAGCAAATAAATGGTTAGCACACCGACAATGATCTTTTTTCATTGTTAAAAATATAAATAAGTGTTCAAGGTTTGACAGTTTTCTCCTCCGTGTGTGTTTCTCTGCAAGACTTTATGCCACAGGCCCTTCAGGAATAAGAACCAGTACCTGTCATCTGCAAGCAAGGAGGGCCACTGTGCCTAGATTCCTGAGGGGGTATCTGACTTACTTCTAATGGCCTATTATTCCTCTGGACAGGAAGTCATAAAATCTGCTCTGCTCTGAAGCAGAGTACTTCTACCTGGCCTCCTTCTCCAGAGATCAGATGGCACACGGCCTAAGTGCATCCTTGTCATCATGCAACCTCAGTTTCACAATCCAGCATACTTTTTCTTAAGTAACCGAGAGCCACCATTCCTGGCATACATACAATACCATAGCAGCAAAGTCTCACCTTCTTTGTTCTTAGAAGCTTGTGGTCCCTAAATTCCGTTAACTGGGCCCGAAGTGTCAGATCACTATTGACGAGGAATGCCTCCCGACACTGCTGGTAAAAATCTTGGAAAGGGAGTCCTGGAGAGTTCAAGAGGAAATGAGAACAGGAGTCAGTATTTAAGACATGACCCCATATATAGATACTTAGGCCAAAGAACAGAGAAAGAAAGTGCTATTACCAAAGTATGCCAGAGCAGTCAGCAAGTACTAAGTGAGAAGCAAAACGAGAGGATACTGAAACTGGCTTACAGTGTTTACAGAGAACCGGCGGCCTGCAAGCAGTCAACTGTGACCAAGTATACAATTCTACAGGCAGTTCTAAACAGGGTGAGTAAAGTGAACTCTTCAAAGAGGGAACAAGTCAAATGAGAACTGGGTGATTATTGAGACGTGTTTAAATTAACACATTATTTTTACTCAAAGGGAAGAAAACCACCTAAGACGCCCATCATGTGAAATATGTGTAACTGGTAGACACGCATCCATAGCCAGCACAGTAAGCTGGGTGTCTTTCAGTTCATCTTGGCCAACAGCCTGTTCAGCAGTGTATCTGTGGGGCTGCTTGAAAATTTGCCATATGGCAGACGCAGTGAGCACAGTGTGTGAAAAACTTCAGCGCCATGATTAGATTTTACAAAAAGGGATTTATGGGATGAAGCAAAAGTCACACAATTTACTATCGTAAATGTTAGATACCAGTGTAAGAAGGGTTATCCTGGTTCTCCAGCTGATACTTCATCAGTAGCCTGAAAATCCCCCTAAGGAAAACGACAAACAAAAAAACAGGAATTCACATCCAGAATGTTAATAGCTGAGAGTAAAATGCACAAAGTGTGAAACACTTGGCCTATGTTAACCTCTGTTCATTTCTCCAAGGAACAGCATATCCTAGCTACTTAAAGAAGCTTTTCTATTTCCTCATAAGGAAAATCTAGGAGTAGAACTGACCCCTGAACGCCGTGGGCTTGAACTGCGGGGATCTACTTATGGGTGGGCATTTTTCACAGTAAACACTGTAAGGCTAGGCAGTCCAGAGTTACTAGAATCTGTGGACGTGGAGGAGCTGCACACATGGAGAGCTGGCTGTAAGTTAGACACAGATTAGGCCCCACATTGTTCAGGAGTTAACCATATTTTTTTTTTTAGACCACAGATTAAAATCCACCATAGAAAACTCAGAATATAGAATAAAAACTAAAGAGGAAAATATGAATCCCATAACTCTAAAATAACAGCCACTGACATTTGACGTGGAGCTGCTATTTGCGTTTGCTGCCTTTCTCCACACTTTGGGGAAGGAGGCAGGGTGAAAACATAAATTCATGTATTGACGTATGTTAGACACCATTCTGTACCTCACCTTTTCACTTATTGGCTTTCCCGTGTTTTAAAAAATTCTTCTTGAACAAATTTTTTTTTTCTTTTTCAGCTGTACCACCTAGCTGTTCCCAGGCTAGGGGTCAAACCTAAGCTGCAACTGCGATCTATACCACAGCTGCAGCAACATCGGATCCTTAGCCTGCTGTGCCACAGTGGGAACTCCTAGAAGATAATTTTTAAAAGCATATTTTGGGAGTTCCCGTCATGGCTCAGTGGTTAACGAATCCAACTAGGAACCATGAGGCTGCAGGTTCGATCCCTGGCCTCATTCAGTGGGTTAAGGATCCAGCATTGCCGTGAACTGTGGTGTAGGTTGCAGATGCGGCTTGGATCCCGAGGTGCTGTGGCTGTAGCGTAGGCTGGCAGCCGTTTGACCCCTAGCCTGGGAACCTCCATATGCCTCAGGTGCGGCTCTAAAAAGACAAAAGACAAAAAAAAAATCAAATTTAAGTTTAAAACCCATCAAAATTCTGCTTTTTCCTCTATGATGACCAGTGAGACACTCTTACTCAGATATATAAAAATCTGTTAAGGAGTTCCCATTGTGGCACAGCAGAAACGAGTCTGACTAGGAACCATGATGTTGCGGGTTCGATCCCTGGCCTTGCTCAGTGGGTTAAGGATCTGGCATTGCTGTGAGCTGCAGTGTAGGTTGCAAATGTGGCTCAGATCCTGGTGTTTGCTGTGGCTGTGGTGTAGGCTGGTGGCTGTAGCTCCAATTGGACCCCTAGGCTGGGAACCTCCATATGCCGCAGGTGTGGCCCTAAAAAGCAAAAATAAATAAATAAATAAATAAATAAATAAATAAATAAATAAATAAAAATAAAAATAAATAAAAATCTGTTAAGAACAAAAATGTTGGTACCCTTATTTATTATTGGGCAATTTAGATCACTACTGAGTAGTCTGCCTATTGCATAATCCAACTATTATTACTACTATTTCTCTTAATCCTGCAACCTGAGTAAGGACTTTAGTAATCACCATCAAAACCTAGTAGTGTTTATCCTAAAATGTACGGAGTTTTTTTTAAAAAAAGAAACTGTCGTTTTCATTCTTACCTTGCATTAGGGGTCAGGCTTCGTAAGACATGAGTTAGGGAACTAAGTGGTAGTGATCCAGACTGTTTGACCAGAAGAGAATTCTCATAGGAGGTTTCTTCAGTATAAGGACTATATGTAGTAGTTTCATACCAGAGCCAGTTATAAAGACTCTGCTTTGCATGATCCCACACTAGAGCACATGACCAAAGAAAATAAGCATTACTAATTATTTTCCTATTGTCATGTTACTAGATTCCACTCTAGGAAAGAACAAGAAAACATTAAGTGAATTCACACTAAGTGAATCCTGGAAATTTTCATTTCTGTTATCTCCCCATCCAATCTGTACCTCACAATCTAATTTCATCGTTAATCAATATCTGAATCTTTATTTGTATATTAAATACAAGTAAAAATACATTAGTGCTACTAAGGCATTCTTTTAAAAAATTTAATAATTTAACATTTTGTTTTATAGGATTATCACAAAGTCTCTGAATAAAACATATGACTGTTATAACACCACAGAGTAGAAAGAAACCAAAATAATAGTTGGGTCTCCTCTCCTTCATGAAACTTGAGCTGTAAAATACACCCTTTACTACCTAAATTTTTATTTCTATGAATTATGTTCTAAATGAGATTGAAGACACATATTTTTGGCAACTATATCTTTAAACACATAACAAAGAAGTGTACTAAAAACAGTTTAAAATATTATAACTTAAGGAGTTCCCATCATGGCTCAGTGGTTAATGAATCCGACTAGGAACCATGAGGTTGTGGGTTCTATCCCTGGCCTTGCTCAGTGGGATAGGGGTCTGGCATTGCCGTGAGCTCTGGTGTAGGCTGGTGGCTACAGCTCTGATTAGACCCCCTGGCCTGGGAACCTCCATATGCCGAGGGAGTGGCCCTAGAAAAGGCAAAAGGACAACAACAACAACAAAAAATATTATAACTTAAAATATTAAGAAAATTGGAGTTCCCGTTATGGCTCAGCAGGTTAAGAACTTAACCAGTATCCATGAGGATGCAGGTTTGATCCCTGGCATCGCTCAGTGGGTTAAGGATCTGGCGTTGCTGTGAGCTGTGGTGTAGGTCACAGATGCCGCTCGGTTCTCGCATTGCTGTGGCTGTGGTGTAGGCTGGCAGCTGCAGCTCTGATTCGACCCCTAGCCTGGGAACTTCCATATGCCATGAGTGCAGCCCTAAAAAAGTAAAAAAAAAAAAAAATTAAGAAAATTAATTTTGTAAGACTGATATCTCAGGAACGAAAAATAGTCATATTTAACTTACTTAGAGGAGCATTGAGGTGGTCGATGGATGCTATAAGATATATGTTATGTAAAGATGATAACTGTCCAATAATTTGCTGGCTTTTGTCTCCTCTCAACATTTGGCTATCCAAATTGTGGATGAGAAGGAAGAGTTCTAAGGAAGAATCTAAAAGGAAAAATAGTTCAATTATTATTTTCAGTGAGTACAGTGAGTACTTGTGCCATGTATTAAAGAACATATCAAAATAGTATAGGACAAAATAACTGTTGCTTAGGGGTGTGCAATTTATTTGAGAAGATATATCGGTCACTCAAAATAGGCAAGACATTATTAAAGGCTTAACCGAAAGAAATTCACTGGAAATCAGTAAGGACTGGAGCAGTAAGAGACTTGACGGGAAGGACTTGAATCAGACCATGAAGAAAGCAGTTTTAGTAAGGCACAGGAAATAAAGCGAGATGCACACTGGGCTGGATATGAATTTGTGCATGTTGAATTGCAAGGTGGGAATGGAGGGGGATCATCTTCCCCCAGAAAGAGTTCTTCTCATTAAGTATTAAGAGCGACTGTAGCAAACTCTTATCACAATGTCCAAGGGACAAAAAAAAGAGAGGAAGAGGCTTAGGATATTGCTCAAGGCATCAGAAGGTCAGAGAAGCAAAACACCATAAAAGTCAGTGAAGGAAGAGTTTGGATGATGATGTCAACATCATCAAATACTAGAGAGATCAAGATAAACACAGGATGAGGCAAGTCAGTTTGTTTACGAAGGAGGAAATTACAGGTGATCCTCAAGCACACACTTCGGGTAGCATAGAAACAAGAAGGAAATAAGTAAAAAGTTGGAGTTGAAGGCAGGACATGTCTTCAAAAACTCATATGATTGATATAGGGAAATAAAATAGTATGGAAGAGCAGCAAAATCACGTAAATATTTTTTAAGATGGAAGAAGCTCTATGCATGTTTTAAAACCCATTGGTTGGAGTTCCCGTCATAGCTCAGTGGTTAGCGAATCCAACTAGGAACCATGAGGTTGCAGGTTCGATCCCTGGCCTTGCTCAGTGGGTTGAGGATCTGGCGTTGCCGTGAGCTGTGGTGTCGGTTGCAGACGTGGCTCGGATCCCACGTTGCTGTAGCTCTGGTGTAGGCCAGGAGCTACAGCTCTGATCTGACCCCCTAGCCTGGGAACCTTCATATGCTGCAGGAGCGGCCCAAGAAACGGCAAAAAGACAAGAAAAAAAAAAAAGAAATGGGACATTGTCATTTATGGTGGAAGATGAGCCTTTTAGAATAAGTTAATGTCTCTTCCATTGCAGATAGAGAAGAGATGATATAGTGACAAAGATTCTGAGACAACACGTTCTAAAAGTTGAAGATTCCTTAAATTCTAAAAGTCACCATAATCGGTATTTAAATTATACGTAAACAAATATAATTACTATATAATATAAATTATAATTTATATAATTCACATTGATGTAATCCACAATTATATAACATTTATATAAATATATTTTATATGGTATAGATTATATAATATATTTATTATAATACTGTATACAATACATATTACATATATATGAAATGATTCAGGTACCTATTTTAATGAATGTACAAACAATATTGAAATTATCCATCAAATTGTTAAGTATAACCAATTTCTCCATTTAATTCTTTTTTTTTTTTTTTGGTCTTTTTGTCTTTTTAGGACCGCATGTGGAGGTTCCCAGGCTAGGGGTTGAATCTGAGCTGTAGCCGCTGGCCTACACCTGAGCCACAGCAGCACCAGATCTGAGCTATGACTATAACCTACACTAGCTCATGGCAATGCTGAATCCTTAACCCACTGAGTGAGGCCAGGGATCAAACCCGCAACCTCATGGTTTCTAATCAGATTCGTTTCCACTGTGCCACGATGGGAACTCCACTCCATTTAATTCTTAAGTTTTAACTAAATGACAATTGCTGGACCCTAATTTTATTTCTCATTTGGTTATATGAAACACTCATGTAACCAAAATATTCACACCAAAAGAACAATAAATGTTTTTTCCCAGATTTTCCCAGATTTTAGTATATGAACTCATTCAAATGCATTGATATTTACTCAGGATAAAGAAATAAGAATGCTTTATAAACATATTAAATAATATAAAAATATCAGACAAACATGTACCAATTAACTGGGGCACTTCACACTGCCCAAATAAAAGTGAAAATTATTCTGAAATAGGAGACTTTGGCTATATAAATTCAAGGTAAATAATTCCTTCCTGTTAGGTAATCGAAGTTTGCAGAAAAAGTTCATAGAAAAAGAAGGGACAAATTATTATTATTATTATTTTTTTGTCTTTTTGCCATTTTTCTTGGGCCGCTCTCGCGGCATATGGAGATTCCCAGGCTAGGGGTTGAATCGGAGCTGTAGCCACCGGCCTACGCCAGAGCCACAGCAACGCAGGATCCCGAGCCGCGTCTGCAACCTACACCACAGCTCACGGCAACGCCGGATCCTTAACCCACTGAGCAAGGCCAGGGATCAAACCCGCAACCTCATGGTTCCTAGTCGGATTCGTTAATCACTGAGCCACAACGGGAACTCCGGGACAAATTATTTTAAAGAAATCTAAACCATCACTGAGAGAAGTGTCATTATTAAAATAACCCTCATTTTTGTGTATATTAGTACATAAATAAGTACAAGTATATGATTGGCTTTACCCTAAAACTAGAGCATCAGAGTTACCGCTGTGGTGCAGTAGCTGACTGTAGCAGCTCGGGTCGCTGCAACGGCACTGGTTTGATCCCTAGCCCAGTGCAGTAAGTTAAGGATCTGGCACTGCTGCAGCGGTGGGGTAGGTCACAGCTGTGGCTTGGATTCCATTCCTGGCCCGGGAACTTCCACATGGCACAGGTATGGCCAAAAAAATCCAAACGCCCGCCCCCTCACCAAAAAACGAGAGCCTCTACGTCACATTACCTTCTTTAAATTTGTTTATTATCCAGTCTAGCTGATCCAGCACGCTGCGGAAAGTACCCATATGATCAAGGACTTCTTCTGTTATAGAATTCAGGATCTATGTCATAAAAGGGCAAGAGGTACATCTATTATCACTTATTCTGTCATGTAAGACAACTATAACTAGCAAATTAATCCTTTTATAAATTAAAAATGAACTTGGATTTCCCACAAAGTCTAAAAAATCATTTCAAACATTCTCCCAGTACTTGTCTAATTTTTTTTTTTTTTTTGGTATAAGTATGGCTAAAAGGAAACAGGGGAGAACAGCAGAAGTGTAAAGATAATATAAGCAGGCAGTAAAAACAAAAGGAAACAAAAAGACCCCAATGATATAAGAAATATTAGAAAACTATAGATTTATCAAAGAAAAGAGGACACAGACACTGCGGATACCTTTAAAAAGGAGTATTACATTGGTTATATATCCAGCACGTAAAAAGTTTAAATTAATTTTCAAATGATGAAGAGATAGGAACGTTTGGAATAAAAATGATGGAAGAACTATAAACTATTAAGTATATTTTCATATTTTTAGAGTACCAAAGTGACAGAGAAGCAGGATAAAACTGAAGTCCCCCATAATCCTGTCCTTCAGAGAAGTACTGTAGGTATTCAGTGTAGTAAACAAAGTTAACATTTCCTTAGGAATGAATGCATTTTCAGGTACCGGATAGGAAATTTAAGGATGGGGATTCAAGGCTCCAGCCCTCTGAGTTCAAACACATGATGTAAGGCACGACGCAATCCTACTAGTATGAAAACGAAAAACAAAAATTGAATGCTCCAGAACTTGAAAGAGGATCTTTCAATAACTTGGGGGGATGGACAGGCAGGGGATATGATGTTCCTTTTAGCATTTTTAAAACTTACTGATTTCACACTGATTCCGGGAAAGAAGCCATTGATGACAACATGAATGCAATCTTGCAGCATTGTGGTTCGAAATCTCTCTAGTAAATCTCTCTTAGAGCCCAAACCATAAAGCACAATGTTGAACCCTAAGCTGTAAGAAAGAGAGCATTCATGAGATTAAGCTTCAGTACTTTTTTTTTGGCTGCGCCTGCAGCATACAGAAGTTCCTGGGCCTAGGGACTGAACCCCAGCCATAGCAGTGACAATGTCGGATCCTTAACCACTAGGCCACCAGGGAACTCCTAAACTTTAGTACCACTAGCTGACAACTTGATAATTAACCAGTTTCCTTAATCTAAGCTTGTAAAAAATACAGGAAGAACTGGCATGGCTAAGTAACTGTACTGATTCCCAACTTACATAAAGCAAAAGCACATTTTTTTTTTTTTTTTTTGGTCTTTTCTAGGGCTGCTCCCATGGCATACAGAGGGTCCCAGGCTGGGGGTCTAATTGGAGCTGTAGCCACAGCCAACTCGGGATCCAAGCTGCATCTGCGACCTACACCACAGCTCACGGCAACACCGGATCCTTAACCTACTGAGCAAGGTCAGGGTTCAAACCCGCAATCTCATGGTTCCTAGTCGGATTCGTTAATCACTGAGCCACAACGGGAACTCCACAATTTTATCCATACCCAAGATGACAGTTCCAGCTTTCAGTAGCTTTCTCTCCAGCTCCCATTACCTCTCAAGTGATACATGCCTGGAGGCAAGGGAGAACAAGGGAGGTACAAAGCACTACAGAGTTTCACAGGCTGAAGCGGAGTTTTAATAGGTGGGTTAAGTTGGGAATGTAAGCAGGGGCCAGGTCACAAAGGTCTTGTTAAGTTAACTAAGACAGTCATTGGATTTTATTCTATGGGATATGAGCATTTAAAAGTAAGAAGTCAAAGGGGAAGGGATAAATTAGGAGTTTGAGATTAACATATACATACTACCATGTGTATAATAGGTAACTAACAAGGACCTACATTACAGCACAGGGAAATCTATTGAGTACGCTGTAATAACCTATATGGGGAAAGAATCTGAGACAGAATGGATATATGTATGCGCATAACTGATTCACTTTGCTGTACACCTGAAACTAACCCAACATTTTAAGTCACCTATATTCTAATAAAATTTAAAACAAAACAAAACAAAAAGTAGTCAGCTGTTAAGTGAAAGGTTTTAAGTAAGAAAGGAACATTTTATTTTATCTTTATTTTTATTTTTTGGCTTTTTGCTATTTCTTTGGGCCGCTCCTGCGGCATATGGAGGTTCCCAGGCTAGGGGTCGAATCAGAGCTGTAGCCGCCAGCCTATGCCAGAGCCACAGCAACGCAGGATCCGAGCTGCGTCTGTGACCTAGACCACAGCTCATGGCAACCACGGATCGTTAACCCACTGAGCAAGGGCAGGGACCGAACCCGCAACCTCATGGTTCCTAGTCGGATTCGTTAACCACTGCGCCATGACGGGAACTCCAAGGAACATTTTATTTTTTTAAAAAAGATTACACTTGGAGTTCCTGTCATGGCTCAGCAGTAATGAATCCGACTAGTGCCCACAAGGCATGCGGGTTCGATCCCTGGCCTCACTCAGTGGGTTAAGGATCTGGTGTTGCTGTGAGCTGTGGTGTAGGTCACAGATGCAGCTTGGATTCTGAGTTGCTGTGGCTGTGGCCAGCATCTACATTTCTGTTTTGTTTTTTTTTTTGCTATCTCTTGGGCCGCTCCCACGGCATATGGAGGTTCCCAGGCTAGAGGTCTAATCGGAGCTGTAGTCTCCGGCCTACACACCAGGGCCACAGCAACGCGGGATCCGAGCCGCATCTGCAACCTACACCACAGCTCACGGCAATGCCAGATCGTTAACCCGCTGAGCAAGGGCAGGGACCGAACCCGCAACCTCATGGTTCCTAGTCGGATTCGTTAACCACTGCGCCATGATGGGAACTCCCAGCATCTACATTTCTGATTTGACTTCTAGCCTGGGAACTTCCATGTGCTGCGGCCCTAAAAAAAAGCAAAAAAAAAAAAAGGATTACACTGGCTGAGTGGGGGAGTGGATAGAAAGGAGGGTAAAACCGCCAAAGACTATGGACTTGAATTAGTGTCATGGATAAAAATGTAAGGTGTTAAGAGCTTTAGAGGTCAAATCAATTGGATTTGAAGAATGATCGGACATGGAAGGTAAATGAAGGGGAATATTAAGAAGAACTTAGTTTTTTGGCATGGGCATGAATGGGTGACACTCACTATGCCAGGGAGTAGGGGCAGATGGGGATGATGGGTTTAAGATGAGTTAAATTTTATGTATGTTGAATTGTTTACAGGACAGCCACATGGAAACTTCCAATATACATTCATGTCTGCTGCGGAGGAGAGAGAGATCTAGCTGGGCTGGAGATACCATTATGGGAATTACATACAAAAAGCCAAACTGAAGCCAAGAGAATGAATGAGATGACCCAGAACACTAAGCATTAGGGGTCAAGCCAAAGGTCAACACCATGATTGTTTACGGTCGATCAGAAAGTGTTTATGTGATGCTCTGTAGCAATACAGGATAGCCTAGAAATAGACCCCAAAGGCAGAGATTAGCAAGGAAGAAGCAGCAGAAAAAAAAAGAAGCAAGGGAATTTAGAGAGCTAGCAATTCTACTGCAGTAGCTGACTATGAAGCAGCTGAGTGGCTGACTGTGACTATGAGGTCTGGGTTGGGAAGCAGAGCAAATCAAGTTATCCAAGTTGACACACAGGAAGAAAGAAGAATTGGTGGGCTAGAGGATGGGGATGGAATGAAGACCTGCCTTATAAACTGATAAAGAACAGATCCATTAAGAGTTATTGAGATAAGATGAGGTCCTAACAGGGAAGAGAATCGTTTTACTAGCATAATAAACCCCAGGATCATCGTGTCAATTTCTATGTTCTTACCGCACATTCTCATTTTAGCACACATTTGAAGCACTTCCTTATATACTAAGGTCCCTTTCAATATAAATATAAAAGTAATTATAGAAAAAATACTATGTTTTAATTTTATTCATTCTTCTAGGTGTCTTAATGGAAACTTAAAACTTAACCTGAGGTATCTGAAAAAAGAAAAAAAATCCTGCTGCGTAGCACTAGAAACTATGTCTAGTCACTTATGATGGAGCATGATAATGTGAGAAAAAAATGTATAACATGTATATATGACTGGGCCACCTTGCTGTACAGTAGAAAATTGACAAAACACTGTAAACCAGCTATAATGGAAAAAAAAAATCATTATTTTAAAAAAATGAAAAAGGAGTTCCCGTCGTGGCGCAGTGGTTAATGAATCCGACTAGGAACCATGAGGTTGAGGGTTCGGTCCCTGGCCTAGCTCAGGGGTTTAAGGATCCAGAGTTGCCGTGAGCTGTGGTGTAGGTTGCAGACGCGGCTCAGATCCTGCGTTGCTGTGGCTCTGGCGTGGGCCGGCGGCTAGAGCTCCAATTCGACCCCTAGCTTGGGAACCTCCATATGCCATGGGAGCAGCCCTAGAAAAATGGCAAAAAGACAAAAAACAAAAAACAAACAAAAAAAAAACCCAGAAAAGACAAATTTCTTGAAAACTGGAATTTCTGAGAAAAGTCATCTAATAATACAACATTTCTACATTTGAGTCATAAAACTGGGAAAACAGCCATTTTTTCAAATTGTTACATATAAACAAAAAAGTTCATTGCAAAAAGAAAGTAAATGTCAAATTGCTTTGATTTTAACATAGACTTATGTAAATATTTATTATTCTTTATTTTACAAAGGTTTGCAATAATAGTACTTACTGTAACTGCAACATCCATTTATGAAATAACTGTTCATATTGTTGATTTAGTTGTTTAAGTTCAGCAGAAAAGGAAGGAGAAACCTTGCTCAATAAGTTACGCAAAGTTTGCTTTAAAAAAAAAAGGAAAAGGGTGGGAAGAAAATCACTCTCAAGCCACATACATCAAATCAATACAAACTAAAAGTACTTCCCTAGAGGCAGAGGTTAGAAGGGACCATTACTGGAAATATGACTTTAATCAGGTTGGGTAATGAGTACATCAACTGAATGCACATAATATTTCACGATTGGCGTTCTTAAAATATTTTAAACATTCTTTTTTAGTACAGATATGTAAAACAATAAAGAATTTGCTAAGTTTCATCTAGAACCATTTATATGACCATAAATCCTAAATGTAAGGCTTTAATTTCTAAAAAAAAATCATTACCATAAGGAGATGATTAAACCTGCCTCCCAGCTTTGACAACAAATCCAGACACTCTTTTTAAAACCTATGGATTTGAAAAAATGTAAAAGCTTAAGGTAGCAGCTCAATATTAATTCTCAGAAAACATTAAAGGTTCGTTATCATTTACCGTTATCATGAGTAAAATTCACGGCTCATTTTCAAAAGCTCTTTCTATCAAAAAGCTGTATATGCATTTTCACCCTGGCATTACCATGTTTTCATGATTCTATCCTTTTAGTAAAGTATTCTTTTAACACTGAAGACTAGAACTGCAATCAACATGCCAAGCATTCTAGCCTGTACTGTTGTTATTTATCCACACAAGACAAATTCTGTGTAAAACTGTTAAGTAGGTAGGTAGCTTTAAGGAATTTCTCTGACATTTTTTTCCTGATGTTCAGAGCCCTGGAAAAGCAGATAAAGCACTCGTGTCATCTCCAGTGGTCACTTACAATGGATTATCAGAGCACACTCATGCTCAGTGAAAACTTTGAAATGTCATCTCATTTTTGCACCTTCATTTCAAACTTTGTGCGGAATCGCATTACTAGTCCCAATACTTGCCCCTCCCCGTACCCATACCCTTTGCCGATTTTGCAATCCCTTCCACTAAATAGGTGGAGTCCAGTCCCCTGCTCTTTGACTTTGTTTTCGGTCACATGAATAAGGCCGAAGTGACACGGAGCCAGTTTTGAGCCCAGGCTTTAAGCGATGTTTAGTTTCTCTACTTCTCTTAGACCTCCAACACTGTCATGAGAAGAACATGCCTCCACTAGCCTTCCAAGGAGGTTCAACTAGAAAGAGAGACGTGTGGAGTGAATCCTGGATCAGCCAACTTCTAGTTGACCTGCAGACATGAGCTATAAATGCTTATCGACACAGGCTATGGAAACTGTATCCATTAGCTATGTCCACAATGAATGAAAGACTTTCCTCTCCTTCATTATCGGTAACAGGTTTCTTTCATCCTCCGAGAGGTCTTTTTGTCTCTAGGCTCTATGAAGTCCTACTGTGACCCTAGATCCATTTATCCTTCCCCTGTGTTGCTTATCTAAAAATATAACACATGTACTAGGCAGATGTTAGTGTCCTCTCTCCCCCGCAACAACTTGGTTTCTTTTTTTGGTTTCTTTTGTTTGTTGGTCACGCCTGTGGCGTGTGGAAGCACCTGGGCCAGGGATCGAACCTACGCCACAGCAGTGACCCGAGAGAATGCAGTGACAACAGTGAATCCTTAACCCATTGTGCCAAAAGGAAACTCCACAACTTGGGGTCCTGACACATGATTTCAGCTAGTCTCTGATCTGAGTTGTAATACCAATGAGATAGGTGGAGAAAAACAAAAAAAAAGAAAGCAAAAAACAAAAATCCAACCACACAGCACCATGTCATGCAGGTCATAAAGGTTTTACCCTGTATTCTCTCTCTGTTCTAGAGCCTGAAAAACTCTCAAAAAGCCCTGTATACCGTGGAAAACTGCACTGAATTCTAGGTTCAGTGAATAATAAAATATTCTCGGAGCCAATATCAATCTCTTCTTGACTTAAATTATCAAGCCCACTTTCTAATGAAAGATTTTCTTATTCAGATGCTACTGTGTCCTCTCTTAGTGAGGTATCAGTCAAAGCCCTGAGTCTAATTGAATGGTATTTTTTTTTTAAATAAAATGAAACACTGGCCATAATATACAGTAACCTTGTTACTGCACTGGACAGGCTTTCCATAATATCAAGAAGCAGAATACCCTCTGCTTTTTGCAAGGATTGTGACTGAAAGAAGTCACGGTGTTTGTTTTATGATCAGCGTCAGATTTAATGAATATGTGCGTTAAATGAATAACATGGGTATCAAAGAAACTATAACCCTGAAGAAATAATAAAAGAAAAACATTAATAATTATATATGTATAATTATAGTATGTCAAACAGAATTCTAACCCAGTGAATCATTTACCATTTATATGATAAAATATGCAATAGTTATATCATATTAATTTGCATTTCATTTGATCAGGGTAGTAATTCTGCCATGTACACTTACTCTTCAGATTTGCTGTCATGTAGTCTATTTTTCAGCTTACAATAAGAAAAATTTAGAAGTAATATTCCTTGGAGTTCCCATCGTGGCTCAGTGGTTAATGAATCCGACTAGGAACCACGAGGTTGCGGGTTTGATCCCTGGCCTTGCTCAGTGGGTTAAGGATCCATCTTTGCCGTGAGCTGTGGTGTAGGTTGCAGACGCTGGCTCGGATCCCGCGTTGCTGTGGCTCTGGTGTAGGTCGGCGGCTACAGCTCTGATTTGACCCCTAACCTGGGAACCTCCATATGCCAAGGGAGTGGCCCAAGCAATGGCAAAAAGACCAAAAAAAAAAAAAAAAGAAGTAACATTCCTTGTAACATACCTGATCCAGTTTGGCTCTCTTTAGTTTCTGCAGTGTTCTATCAGAAGTTAAAACTTTTGAACTGCTGTGGGCTTCAAAGTATTCTTCTACTAACTCACTCTGAAAGTAGACAAAGCAAAGTCAGTTCTTAGTTTCAGATACTTGTTTTATATCAAAACTAGACATTAATATTAGTGTAATAAGGCTATGTGAAATTGTTTATCTGGCAGTCAGTATTTTCTTTTTGAAAGAACAACACAGATTAAGAACCAGGCAAATTTTTTTTGTCTTTTAAGGGGGCCGAACCCATGACATATGGAGGTTCCCAGGCTAGGGAACCACAGTAATGCTAGATCTGAGCTGCATCTGCAAACTTCGCCACAGCTCATGGCAACGCCGGATCCTTAACCCATTGGTCAAGGCCAGGGATCCAACCTGTGTCCTCATGGATACTAGTCAGATTTGTTTCCACTGAGCCACAACAGGAACTGCAGCAAATTTAATTCTCCTAATAAAACTGGGTAACTCGGAGCTCCTGTCACGGCACAGCAGAAACAAATGAGGAACCATGAGGTTTCGGGTCTGATCCCTGGCCTCACTCAATGGGTTAAGTATCTGGCATTGCCATGAGCTCACAGACACGGCCCTGATCCTGCGTTGCTGTGGCTGTGGTGTAGGCTGGCAGCTGTGGCTCTGATCAGACCCCAAGCCTAGGAACCTCCATATGCCACGGGTGTGGTCCTAAAAAGCAAAAACAAAACAAAGCAAAAAAACTTTAGAGTAACTCTTAGGATCATAGAAGTTAAAGGACTGACTAGATTGAAATAGTCTGTTTCCAGAAATAATTCCTAAATTCCAATATATAATTCTTATTTAGACTTAAAAGGTTTTACATATCAAAACCTTTGTTCTGCCTCACACAGTCCTAGCAAATCTTTTAATATTAGTACAGTTGAGGAACTGTGAAAATGAGAAAGAGACCAACAGCAAGATAAAAAAAAGACTTGCCTACTCTTCCAGTGAAACAGCTCACCATGTGTTCTATTGATTTGGGCAGGACTCACCTCCAAGGGGCTAGGAAGGAATGGAAAGCCATTCAAGCAACAGGCTTCCTAGACTGCTTGGAATCTTTACAGAGAATGCCTGGATAGATAATTAGCCTGTTCTCCGGCCATGTGTCTGCAGTGTTCTCCAAACAACTCAAGCTGGATCCCTAGCCACATCATTTATTACTTACACTGACTTGAATATATCAACAGTGTTACAAAAATGGAACTACAGGAGTTCCCATAGTGGCGCAGCAGAAACGAATCCAACTAGGAACGATGAGGTTGTGGGTTCGATCGCTGGCCTTGCTCAGTGGGTTGAGGATCCAGCGTTGCCATGAGCTGTGGTATAGGTCACAGACTCGGTTGGGATCTGGCGTTGCTGTGGCTGTGGTGTAGGCCGGCAGCTATAGCTCCGATTAGACCCCTAGCCTGGGAACTTCCATATGCCTCAGGTGTGGCCCTACAAAGACAAAAAAGAAAAAAAACAAAAGCAAAAATGAAACTACATAAAAAGGCATATGCTGAGAAGCCTTACCTCCAATTATCCAATCAACATTTATTTAAGAGCTCTTTTTTATCCAACCGAATTGTCACTTTTAGCATATACTATGGTATTGACATATGAAAGGGAATACAGACAGGCCAGGATACAAAATCGAGAAAAAGACACAAATATATATGGGAATTTTTTTTTTAAAACAAATACTTCTCATTCTTGTCTTTTTAGGGGTGTACCCACGGCATACAGAGGTTCTCAGGGTAGGGGTTGAATTAGAGCTGTAGCCACTGGCCTAGCCACAACCACAGCAACGGCAAATCTGAGCTGAGTCTGAAACCTACACCACAGCTCACGACAACGCTGGATCCTTGACCCACTAAGGGCACTAAGAGAGGCCAGGGATCGAACCCTCGTCCTCAAGGACACCAGTCAGATTCCTTTCTGCTGAGCCATGATGGGAACTCCTATATATGGAAATTAATATGAAGGGCTGAGAACATGTAGAAAAGTGAAGAAAACATTATGTTGATTCTCCCATGTGGAGCTCTTCAGTAGCTTATCTCTGAGATATCACTAATTTTTCTTTCTTTCTTTCTTATTTATTTATTTATTTTTTATTACTCAAATGAATTTATCACATCTGCAGTTGTATAATGATCATAACAATCTGATTTCACAGGATTTCTACCCCACAGCCCAGGCACATCCCCCCACCCCCCACTAATTTTTTTTTTTTTTTTTTTTGCTATTTCTTTGGGCCGCTTCTGCGGCATGTGGAGGTTCCCAGGCTAGGGGTCTGATCAGAGCTGTAGCCGCTGGCCTACACCAGAGCCACAGCAACGCAGGATCTGAGCCGCGTCTGCAACCTACACCACAGCTCCTGGCAACGCCGGATCGTTAACCCACTGAGCAAGGGCAGGGACCGAACCCGCAACCTCATGGTTCCTAGTCAGATTCGTTAACCACTGCGCCACGACGGGAACTCCCTAATTTTTCTTTGAAGTCTCTCTCTTTACTTACTGTTTTATCTCTTTTCATTTTCTTAGAAGGCGTTTCTTTGCAAACAGGAGCTGAAACTACTTTATTCTGAGCTTGAGTCTTTTGGCTCAGTACGACTTCATTAGTGTCCTCTTCGCATTCCTGCGCCAGCCCTTCATCCTCCTCTGAGTTGGAAGCAGAATATTCACTTTCACTGTCAGAATGAGACTGTGGAACTGTGGAGGGAAAAAGCAAGGGGGAAAGTGGGACAGTCTGACAAGAGGGGCATTGTAGGGCATCGGGCAGAGTGTGGGCTTTGAAGTAAGAGACTGTGACTTCTGGTTGTGTTATTACTTGCTGACGATTTCACCTGAGCTAGTTATGTATTTTCTGAGCACCAGTTTCCTCACTTATCAAATGAGGCCAACAGTGCCTAATTTAATAAACCATTGTGAAGATTACACTGGAATGCATGGAAAGCAACTAACAAGGCCTAACACACAGGAACTGTGGCAGAAATTGTCAATCCTGCCTAATACCATTCTCTTTCTTCCTTGCTAAGGAAACTCACTGTAAAATGCGGCAATTGCTCCACCCTAGGAGATAATTAATCACAGTAATTTAATTGTCTTTTCCTTTGCCAGATACTTGCTCGTTCAGCCTCCTTTGCAACTAGAGTTGGCTTGTAAACCTTTAACAAATGAAACTTGCAGGGAAATGTGCTGGAAGCTTCTGACCAAGATTTTCCTCACTTTTGGCAGGAAAGCCTCTTACTCATACTCATAGCTTAAAGCTATGGAAGCCACGTTGCAATATAAAATATCAGACCTAGGCAGTTCCTGTTGTGGCCTAGCGGTAACAAACCCAACGAGTTACCATGAGGAGGTGGGTTCAATCTGTGGCTTCACTCAGTGGGTTAAGGATCTGCCGCTGCCATGAGCTGTGGTGTGGGTCACAGATGCAGCTCGGATCCTGCATTGCTGTGGCAGCTCCAGTTCGACCCCTAGCCTGGGAATCTCCATATGTCCAGGGCGCGGCCCTAAAAAGCAAAATTAAAAATAAATAATAAAACCTAAAAATGAAAATGCCAGTGGCAAAGCAAAAATATAGGAAAAACCTGGGTCCTTCATAACACTTTTGAGTGACTACATCAACCACAGAACTGTGTTTCCCTAGACTTTTTCTTTATTTATTTTTATTTATTTTTTTAAGGGCCACACACATGGCATATGGAGGCTCCCAGGCTAGGGGTTGAATCGGAGCTCTAGCTGCTGGCCTACACCACAGCCACAGCATCACAGGATCCGAGCCATATCTGCGACCCACACCACAGCTTTCGGCAATGCCAGATCTCCAACCCAGTGAGCAAGGCCAGGGATAGAACCTGAGTCCTCATGGATGCTAGTCAGATTCGTTAACCGTCGAGCCATGACAGGAACTCCCCGCTAGACTTTTTATGATGTAAGATATTTCAATGTCTACAGCTTAAGGATTGTTACAGAATTTTCCATTGCTGCATAATGAAAATGCCGTCCTGATACAGCACTCAATAAATAAATGACAGCTACTATTTTAAGTACTATTGATATATAGGCCCAATCCATCCCAGAGTTGACATAAGAATTATATTTTAGGAGATCCCGACGGGGCTCAGCAGTTAATGAACCTGACCAGGATCCATGAGGATGTGGGTTTGATCCCTGACTTCACTCAGTGGGTTAAGGATTGGCATTGCTGTGGCTGTGATGTAGGCCAGCGGCTACAGCTCCAATTCGACCCCTGGCCTGGGAACCTACATATGCCATGGGTGTGGCCCTAAAAAGAAAAAATAAATAAATAAAATAAAACACATTATATTTAAATTATAATTTAACTGCATATATCATCTTATATTGCTTCAGATATCTAATTATTTAGTATCATAATTTTTATGCTGAGTAAAAATGTAGTATTATCAACTCTATACCTTGAAAAAAGAAGGGTTACAAGGCATGGATTTGACAGTGTCAGCGAATATTATTATCAAGGGGTCAATCCCAAGGAAGGAGTTGACATTTTTCTGAAATATAAAGGTCAACAAGTCATTTGCCCCAAAGTTAAATATTTAAAAAGCCAAAACCATTTTTAATTTCCCCAAAGGTGGGACCCATGTCTATTTACTTGGCTTTGTATAGTATTTAGTATGAATGTGAATATTTAAAATTATTTCAATATAAAATTTCTAAATAAATCAATAGAACCACCTTCAAAACTGTCTCAAAGCAAATAAACCAAAAGGTACTTTATGGGCAACGCTTTTTAACTAACCTTAGTATCCACTGACTATAATGTGAAAGACATAGTGCTAAATGTTAAAATAGAAGGGAGTCTTCGCCCTTAAGGAATCTGTAGTTAGAGGACGTGAATATATCCTTCCTTTTGTGAAAAGAAATAACAATACAGAGTTATAATAATAAAAGAGAGTAACAGTTTAACACCTGTTAAGCACATTGTCAAGGTCAAGCACTTACACTGGGCACTTTTGACATCCTTTATTTCAGTTCATCTCAAAACAACTGAGGCTGGTACCATTATCATCCCTATTGCGCAAATGAAAAAGTTGAGGCAAAAGAGAGGCTCCTGTAAGGGACCAGGCAAGCCAAAGATAAAAAGTAAGCACTCAAAGACTAGAACCTATTATTTGACCATTACTGCCCCTTGCTTAGGTGCTGCGTTTTTACAAAAACTCAGGGTAAAAAGAAATACACACCTATTAATCTTTTCCTTAGCCCACGAGGTGCTGTTGACAGAAACTCGCTTTTATCACTGCTCTGTTTAAAAATAAAAAAGCAATATATTTTAAATAGTCAAATAATGAGGATGACATGGAAATTAATGATAGATATGAGTGAAACAAAGGCTAGACTAGAAGAAAAATATTTTGTTCTCAAAAGACATTAGAACTAGACCTAGAACTAGAAAACAGCAAATGAATCTGTTGGAAGAAAGAAATTAAGAGTATAACAACAAAAATGATACAACAAATTCCAAAAAATTCGTAGAGTGATTCTAGAAATTGTATTCCAGACATCTGTAAAGTATGTACTGCTATTATTATGTAAAGGAAAAGCATAAGTTTATCAGCCTTTGAGCCATTCTTCACCCATCAGATTAGCAGATTTTTTTTTTTTTTGTCTTTTTGCTATTTCTTTGGGCCACTCCCTCGGCATATGGAGGTTCCCAGGCTAGGGGTCAGATCAGAGCTGTAGCCGCCAGCCTATGCCAGAGCCACAGCAACGCGGGATCAGAGCCTCATCTGCAACCTACACCACAGCTCACGGCAACGCCGGATCGTTAACCCACTGAGCAAGGGCAGGGATCGAACCCGCAACCTCATGGTTCCTAGTCGGATTCGTTAACCACTGCGCCACGACGGGAACTCCAGCAGATTTTTTTTTAAAAAGGTAATACTCCAGTGATGATGGGTAAGCAGGAACCAGGACCCCTATACTCATGGCAATGGGCCTTTTAATATACTAGAAATTTACTGATGTGAAAGTGTTATATTCTGTGAGGAGAGAAACAGAGACACCTACTTTTCACTTCTCTATTTTTAATTCTTTAAACATGTTGCAGAAGTATAATGTATGTTTTTCTTTTCCTCATAGAATAACACCATTCAATTTATAGCACACAAAAATGCCCACTGTTGTAGACATGATACCTTTTTACAGTACTGATAAGAAGACAAATTACCCTGTGGTTTTTGGCAACAAAAAATTTAAGTCTGAGAGGTCCCTTGGTGGGGCAGTGGGTTAAGGATCTGGTGTTGTCACTGCTGTAGCTTGGGTTGCATCTGTGGTTTGGGTTCTATCCCTGGCTCTGGAACTTCCACATGCCGCAGGTACAGCCCAAAGAAATTTGTCTGTTGTGATAAATTATTCACCAACAATTGGTTACAAATATTATAACTAAATAAATTTTGACTTGAGATATTAAGAATAGTATTATAATAATTAAGCTGATCCCAATGGGCTTATAAGGTATATCATAATATGTTTCAAACTCTTTTGATCTGGATCCTCAATTTTTTATTATTATTTTTTCTTTTGTCTTTTTGCTTTTTAGGGCCACACCCACAGCATATGGAGGTTCCCTGGCTAGGGATCTAATTGGAGCGGTAGCTGCTGGCCTACACCACAGCCACAGCAACGCCAGATCTGAGCCTCATCTGCAACCTATACCACAGCTCATGGCAACACCAGATCCTTAATCCACTGAACAAGGCCAGGAATTGAACCCACAACCTCATGGTTCCTAGCCAGATTTGTTTCCTCTGTGCCATGATGGGAACTCCCTGCATCCTCAATTTTTTTTTTTACATTTTGCCACCTTGATCCAGTATACATGTGCATATATAACAGAACCAAATCATAATTAAATAATACATATGAAACAGATATTTTCTATTTTAGTCTTTCATTTTTTAAGTTGTAGGTCATTTCATACTCAACTGATTTCAAGAGTGAACTCTTTGAGACAACCTATATTGACAAAGCTGAAAATGATCAGGTATGAAAACATTTGTGTAAAATAACTGTTTCATAAAATTCCTGCTCAAAAAGATAAGGCTAAAAACTAATAAATAACTTTACTGTTTGCTACAGAAATTTCTGCAAACTAATTTATCTTGACAGTTTGCTCATTTGGGCGATCTATTCTCCCATCCAGACAATAGATTACTTACTAGAGCAAACAGCTTGCTTATCAAACATAGGTTTCCTATCAAAACTCAGCTCAAGACCTTCTCCTCACTACGTCCACTAATCCTAAAGTACCATGTCATGAATTTTGTCTAATGCAGGTCAGTTTCCCATCTTGACAGATGGGCCTTAAACTCCTTGAAGTGCAGATCCCCAAGCCTGATATATTCTCCCCTGAAGCCCCGCTTCCAACATCATGCACAAAGACTCTGAGGGATGGTCTCTCCTACTGTGGTAGGTTAATAACACTGATTAACAGATTTTCTGGAGTTCCTGTCGTGGCTCAGTGGTTAATGAATCCTACTAGGAACCATGAGGTTGTGGGTTTGATCCCTGGCCTTGCTCAGTGGGTTGAGGATCCAGCTTTGCCATGAGCTGTGGTGTAGGTCGCAGATGAGGCTCAGTTCTGGCATTGCTGTGGCCCTGGTGTAGGCCAGCAGCTACAGCTCCGATTTGACCCCTACCCTGGTAACCCCCACATGCCACAGGTGCGGCTCCAGAAAAGATTAAAAAAAAAAGACAAAAAAAGAAAATACTCAGAGGTAGTTCTGACATAGAAAAGACATGAGTTGGGACCAGAACTCCTGGCTTGGAGTTCCCATCGTGGCTCAGTGGTTAACGAATCCGACTAGGAACCATGAGGTTGCGGGTTCGATCCCTGGCCTTGCTCAGTGGGTTAAGGATCCGGCATTGCCATAAGCTGTGGTGTAGGTTGCAGATGTGGCTCAGATCCCATGTTGCTGTGGCTCTGGTGTAGGCCGGTGGCTACGGCTCCGATTCGACCCCTAGCCTGGGAACCTCCATATGCCGCAAAAGCGGCCCAAGAAAATGGCAGGAAAAAAAAAAAAAAAAAGACCTGGCTTCATTTTCCAGCTTTTCTCCTTCCTAGTGTGGTGAACTTAGACCAGTCACTTCAGCTCTGTGACCCTCAGTTTCTCCATCTGTAAATTAGGTATTTAACTGGCAAATACCTGTAAATAATATCTAAATTAAGAGGTGAAACAGTTATTTTTCACTGTGTCCTACTTTGTAACACTAAGGTTTTCCCCTTGTTTTTAGTCAACTGCTTACCTTCAACTGAACTGTGTCTGAAGCAGAATGCCCTAAAGAACGAAACAGAAAGCCATTACTTATTACAAACTCTTCACTTTTCATCACAGCCTAATTTCATTAAAAGCGAAGTTGCAGATCCTACCCAGAAGCTACTACATATTATTGAATTCTCAATTAACTGCATCTCCACTAGGGGCTATTAATTTTATGATTTCTCCTATTAGTAACAGCTACATCCTCCATTTCTGTAGCACTTATGTAACAAGAAAAAACATGATTATTTTCACTGTTCATTATTTAAAAAGTACACTCCTTATTCTGGCTGGAATGGGTCAAAAACCACTTCTCCACAATCACCACAAACTCTAAGATGTCCAAATCCCTAAAGCCTTATTTCAAATAGTATTTGCCAAATACTGCCACAGTATTTGCCAAGTAAATCTTCCACAAACATTTGGCTCACTCAAGCAAATGACAACAGGATTTTAAGATTGCTTCTAGTTGGCTCTGCCGATTTGTATAACTTAGACCAGCATGAATCTTTGCTCTTTTTACTGATGGCTAAATACAGGTATACTAAAGCACACAGGTTGAAGTGTTAAGTCAATTTGCTAAACGATTTTCAGGACAGAAAAGAGGAAAATATATAAAAATGCACTTAGACGAGAAAAAAAAGTAACACACTCTAACTTGAAGCAACTGTGAAAACTCTTTAAAGAACTGCAGTAAAATCTCACCCTTGCTACATTGAGGAATGTCTGTCATAACTTCGGGATCACTCTTCAAATTGACTGAAACACTTTTTCTTGGTGTTTTTGCTAGTTCTGAAGCTGTAAACAGACAAAAAGAATACTTAAATAAAAACAAAAACCTTTCAGAGTTCCCGTTATGGCTCAGCAGTAACAAACCCAACTAGTAATCAGGAGGACGCAGGTTCGATCCCTGGTCTCACTCAGTGGGTTAAGGATCTGATGTTGCCATGAGCTGTGCTGCTCATGCAGACAGGCTCGAATCTGGCCATTGCTTGTGGCTGTGGTGTAGGCTGGCAGCTGCCGCTCTGATTCAACCCCTAGCCTGAGAACTTCCATATGCTGAGGGTGTGGCCCTAAAAAGCAAAAAACAAAACAAACAAGATCTTTTAATGGACAATAGTAGATTAAGAGGGGAAATAATCTTGTTTCACTTTCATAAATTAAAAAAAAAACAAACCTGCCTGCTATTACTATCAGAAAGATAAGTAAACCTACCTATGTTAAGAGTACTACTGCTTTCACCCTAACTCACTGTGTTCCAAGCATCAAGTCTTCCTTCAGTTATTCACAGGTCTCTCAAAAAAACACAAATAGGAGTTCCCTTCGTGGCTCAGCGGGTAAATGAACCTGACTAGGATCCATGAGGATGTGGGTGCGATCCCTGGCCTCACTCAGTGGGTTAAGGAACTGGGGTTGCCTGTGAGCTGTGGTGTAGGTCGCAGATGAGGCTCAGATTTGGTGTTGCTGTGGCTGCAGCTCTGATTTGACCCCTGACCTAGGAACTTCCATATGCTGTGGGTGCAGTCCTAAAAAGCAAAAGAACAAAAACAAAAACAAAAACCTCCCCCACAAATAAAGAGCCAACTGTGACCTTACTGCTTTCTCTAATTATCAGACTTAACTTCTCCTCTTCATTAATAGCCTTAGACTCCTTCTATTTCCTTACCATATATGCTTGAGGCACAGCTTTGCTAGTGGATAAGAAAGAATGCCCAGAAAGTGGGATCTAAAATCAAGTGAAACTGTGAATATTTAAAATTACACTTTTAAGTCCTTAAATCTCCCATGAAATGTGGTATATTTTATTATATTTTTAAATATTTAGACACTTTATTGTCTAAAATCCTATAGCACATATTAATAACATATATAATGATATAGCATTGACCAGACAGCATTTCTTCAACTGTGCATTACATGAAATAGTTGGCTTTTAAATAGCAAGAGTCACTTTAAATAAAAAAAATACAATCTTTTTTTTTTTTTTTTTTTTGCTTTTTAGGGCTGTGCTCATGGCATATGGAGGATCCCAGGCTGGGCGTTGAATTGGAGCTCTAGCTGATGGTCTACACCACAGCCACACCAAGACCAGATCCGAGACATGTCTGTGACCTACACCACAGATCACAGCAAAGCCAAAGCCTTAACCTACTGAGCAAGGCCAGGGATCGAACCTGAGTCCTCATGAATACTAGTCAGATTCATTTCCACTGAGCCACAACGAGAACTCCACTAGTCACATTCTTAAAACTGCTGAGCCACAATGGGAACTCCCTCTATAATTATACTAGCATTTTCTTATGGTATCTCAGAGATCTCACTCAAAATTCTGTCATTTTTACAGATCAAAATTTTTTTTGAAGTATTTACTTTAGGAGTTCCTGTCGTGGCTCAGTGGTTAACGAATCCGACTAGGAACCATGAGGTTGTGGGTTCGATCCCTGACCTTGCTCAGTGGGTAAGGATCTGGCGTTGTCATGAGCTATGGTGTAGGTTGCAGACGCGGCTTGGATCCCACGTTGCTGTGGCTCTGGCCTAGGCCGGCGGCTACAGCTCCAATTAGACCCCTGGAAACCTGAATTTTCCAGATGATTAAATCATAGTATGTTCAGAAACAGAGGTCTTATATATCCCTCATCAGTATCAACACTCAAGTGCGATAGTTATTTGACCTTGAATATATAAATGATCATTGGCTACAATGATTGCATAAAAAATAGACCACTTAAGACACATATATGGGTATTTTATAATTACAGATGATAAGTCTTATACAATGATTACATTTTAACAGGTAGTTGATTACTATTCCCTTGCTCTTAACTTTTTGGTATTCCCAAACTTTCATACACTCACGGACCTCCTTAACTTTTGAAGAGTTTTCACATGTTATTTCCATTCCTCAAAGCTTTCAAAAATGATGACCCCCTCATGCCACTGCCTCCAAATAATAGTGAATTTGAATTTTTTATAGAATTAAATTGCCAGCTTAATTTTAATGTCATACATAATTTAGCTAAGCCTAGTACTCTAAAAATCAATAATTCATGTGTAATTAGTATAACTGGTGACTTGGGTAAGAAGAATGTTGGAACAGCCCATTCCTAACAATTTCGCATAAATAATTTCCTATAATACAAACAACACTTTTCTCCTATATACAGTATAAAACTCTTATTCAATAAATTCAGGATATCTTTTTGTGATTTAAGTCACTCATTTACTTAAGAAGTTGTTAAAAACCCATGTTAGATGTTGTGGGAAAGAAACTGAAGATAGGGTTTCTACTATGAGAAACTTAGAACCTTGCTGAGAACAGAAGACATCTGAGCATGGGAAAAAAACTAATGATTTTAAGTATGCTGGATAATATAATACCAAAATGACATCCCTCATTCTTTTCGTGAATGCAGTGGGGGATAACTGTGGGAAATGTGGTTAAATATACCTTCTTAGAAAAGGTGAATAGTGATAATAGAAATCAGAAAAGCATGGAGTTCCCACTGTGGCACTGCAGTTTAAGGGTCCAGCATTGCCACAGCTGTGGCTTGGATTCACTCCCTGGTCTAGGAACTTCCATATGCTACAGGTGCAACCAAAAAAAAAAAAAAAAAGACGAGAGAGAAAGAAAGAAGTCAGCCAAGCTCTTACCTAATTTAGCCATCTTTTCAGGGTGTTTTCTATTCTGAAAAGAATAAACTTTATTCCCACCATCTGTAGCAGAGCCATTTTTCAAAGATTCTGAAAGAAAAAAAATGCAATATGTATTTAGGAAAAAATGGGTAAAGTTGAGTAACAGGAAAAAAAGATAAATTTTTAACTAAAAATTTAGGATTTGTACTCCTCACTGTTTTACATAAAGTTTTAAAAATACTTATAAATAAAATATTTCAAATACACAACAGACTATGATACTATTTATGTAAATTTTGTTTACTTTTTATTTTATTTTTATGCATGTATTTATTTTTGCTTTTTAGGGCCACATCCATGCCATATGGAAGTTCCCAGGCTAGGGGTTGAATCAGAGCTACAGTTGCCAGCCTACGCCGCAGCCACAGCAACTTGGGATCTGAGCCACATCTGCGACCTATACCACAGCTCACAGACAACACCAATCCCCTACCCACTGAGTGAGGCCAGGAATCGAACCCGCATCCTCATGGATGCTAGCCAGGTTCGTTTCCGCTGCTCCATAACAGGAACTCCTACATAAATTTTAAAACACAGAAAACATATGTTATTCACAGATACACAAAAATATATGTAAAAAGCCAACACTAAAGCCCACTTAAAAAAACCCTCCAGGAGTTCCCACTATGGCACAGTGGGTTAAGAACAGGCATTATCTCTGTGGCTGCTTAGGTTGCTGCTGAGGCACAGGTTCAATCCCTGGCCCATTGCAGTGGGTTAAGGATCCGGCATTGCCACAACTGTGGTGTAGAGAGCAACTCTGGTTTGGATTCGATCCCTGGCTGGGGAACTTCAATATGCTGCAGGTGCAGCCGAAGAAACAAAACAAAACAAAACCTTCCAGAATAGAGGGATATGCATTCAATTCATGATAGTAGTTGCCCCTGAGGAGGAAGGACAAAAAAGGACTTTATTATGTTTTCTTCTTGAAGCAAACATCTTAAGTACAATTGTTAATTGAGGTTGAAATTGAAATAGTTGTAACACGGTAGAAACTCTCTTACTCTCAAATAAGACCCTGACTTAATTTCATTCTTCAACCTTTCCTTTATGTAACAACTGCTTCCTACAACATACCAGACACTCATGGCTAGTAGTCTGCTGTCTAGCACAGGGACTCTCAAATTGTAGCCTGGGGAGTTCCTGCTGTGGTGTGTCTGGAGTGCTGGGATGCAGGTTCAATCCCCAGCCCAGCACAGTGGGTTAAGGATCTGGTGTGTAGGTCACACCTGCAGCTCAGATCTGATCCCTGGCCTGGGAATTCCATATGCCTCGGTCCACCAAAACAGAAAACACAAACAAAAATCCCAAAACCCAAAATGTAGTATGGGGGTAAGGGTAGAGTCTCTTGAGGTCTCTGAGATCAAAACTTTTTCATAGTAACACTAAGACAAGATCTGACTTTTTGACCCTTAATCAAGAGTATGGGGAGGCATTCCAGAGATTCCACATTCTCAGTGATATCACCACACTCTCAGCTAATGGAATGTGTGAGCAGATATGAAAACCCAGCTGAATTCTATTGGGCCAGGTATTAAAGAGATTTGCAAAAATGTCAAACAAGAGTTCCCGTCGTGGCTCAGTGCTTAACAAATCTGACTAGGAACCATGAGGTTGCAGGTTTGATCCCTGGCCTCCCTCAGTGGGTTAAGGATCCAGCATTGCCATGAGCTGCAGTGTAGTTTACACACATGGCTCAGATCCCATGTTGCTGTGGCTGTGGTGTAGGCTGGCAGCTACAGCTCCAATTAGACACCTAGTCTGGGAACCTCCGTATGCCACGAGCATGGCCCTAGAAAAGACAAAAAAAAAAGAAAAAAAAAGTCAAACAATGTCCTCTTCAACAATTTTTTTGAAAGTTATTATTATTATTTTTTAAAATATATATATATTTATTTATTTTTGGCTACAGCATGTAGAGGCATGACCTGGGATTTTAGGTTCCCAGTGAGGAACTGAACCCCGGCCTGCAGCCGTGAAAGTACTGAGCGCCAACCACTAGACCACCAAGGAACTCCTGAAAGTTATTTTTTTTATCAAAATATATGTAATTTATGTTAACATATAATAGGTTTATTATTGTTATTAGAAAACAGTGCCTGGAGTTCCTGTTGTGGTGCAGTGGAAATGAATCCAACTAATATCCACGAGGATGTGGGTTTGATCCCTAGCCTTGCTCAGTGGGTTAAGGATCCAGTGTTTTGCCGTGGGCTGTGGTGTTGGCCAGCAGCTGTAGCTCTGATTCGACCCCTAGACCGAAAACTTCCATATGCCATGGGTGCAGCCCTAAAAAGCCAAAAAAAAACAGAGCTAAACTTTTCCAAAGTTAGTGTCTGTTCTCCTTAACGCTTAAGAGTTCCAAATGATGTGTATTTACAAACACTTGGTATTATCTAAACCCCTTAATCTTTGCCAATCCAGTGAGTACAAAATGAATCCCAAGGGAGAGGCATTTTATTTTATTTTTTATTTTATTTTATTTTTTTTGTCTTTTGTCTTTTTGTTGTTGTTGTTGCTATTTCTTGGGCCGCTCCCTCGGCATATGGAGGTTCCCAGGCTAGGGGTCGAATCGGAGCTGTAGCCGCCGGCCTACGCCAGAGCCACAGCAACGAGGGATCCGAGCCGCGTCTGCAACCTACACCACAGCTCACGGCAGCGCCGGATCGTTAACCCACTGAGCAAGGGCAGGGACCGAACCCGCAACCTCATGGTTCCTAGTCGGATTCGTTAACCACTGTGCCACGACGGGAACTCCAGGAGAGGCATTTTAATGTGCATTTTCCTAGTACAAATAAGACTGAACACTTTTTTTTTTTCCTTTTTCTTTTTACAACCACCCTGACAGCACATGGAAATTCCCAGGCCAGGGATTAAATCAGAGCCAGAGTTGCAACCTATGCCACAGCTGCAGCAACGCTGGATCCTTAACCCGTAGCATGGGTCCAGGAATTGAACCAGTACCTTTAAAGAGACCAGCAGGATCATTAACCACTGTGCCATTGAGACTGAACACCTTTTTATGTGTTTCTTATTTCTAGAAGAAGAAACAGGTTCTCTATCCTGTCTTTAATTTTAATTTCTTTATAGTGTCATTTTATAAAGAGAAGTACTGAGCTTTTTAAAAAATAGACTTTATGGAATTCCTGTTGTGGCGCAGCAGAAATGAATCCGACTAGGAACCATGAGGTTGTGGGTTCGATTCTTGGCCTCACTCAGTGGTTTAAGGATCCGGCGTTGCCATGAGCTGTGGTGCAGGTCGCAGACTCGGCTCGGATCTGGTGTTGCTGTGGCTCTGGCGTAGGCCTGAGGCAATAGCTCCAATCAGACCCCTAGCCTGGGAACGTCCATTTGCCGCAGGTGCGGCCTTAAAAGGACAAAACACAAAAATTAAAATTAAAATTAAAATTAAAGAAATTAAAAAATAGACTCTATATTTTAGAGCAGTTTTAGGCTCAGAGCCAACTTAAGTGGAAGGCACTCAGGTTGCCCATACACGTGTGCGCAGCTTCCCCTGTTGTCAACATCCCATACTGGAGCAGTACGTTTGTGAAAAAAAAAAAAAACCAAAAAACAAAACAAACAAAATAGGAGTTCCTGTTGTGGCTCAGAGGATTATGAACTAGACTAGTATCCATGAGCATACAAGTTGGACCCCTGGCCTCAATCAGTGGGTTAAGGATCCGGCATTGCCATAAGCTGTGATGTAGGTTGCAGAGGTGGCTCAGATCTGGCCTTGATGTGGCTGTGGTGTAGGCCAGCTGTTGCAGCTCCTATTTATTCAACCCCTAGACCGGGAACTTCCATATGCTGCAGGTGGGGCCCTAAAAAGCAAAAAAAGAAAAAAAAACAAAAAGAAACTAACTAACTAACTAAATAAATAAAAACAGTGGTACATTTGCTACAATCAGTGACTCTAGGAAGTTGTGTGGCACAATGGGTTAAGGATACAGTGTTGCTGCAGCTGTGGCACAGGTTGCAACTGTGGCATGGGTTCCATCACTGGGCCTGGGAACTTTCATATGTTGTAGTGCTGCCATTGAAAAAAGAAGAGGGAGTTCCTGTTGTGGCGCAGTGGAAAAGAATCTGACTAGGAACCATGAGGTTGAGGGTTCGATCCCTGGCCATGCTCAGCGGGTTAAGGATCCAGCATTGTTGTGAGCTGTGGTAGAGGTCGCAGACGCAGTTTGAATCTGGTGTTGCTGTGGATGTGGTGTCGGCGGGCAGCTGTAGCTCCAATTCGACCCCTAGGCTGGGAACCTCCATATGCCTGGCTCCTGGCTCCTCGGTTAGTGAACCCGACTGGCATCCATGAGGACACGGGTTCGATCCCTGGCCTCACTCAATGGGTTAAGGATCCGGCGTTGCTGTGAGCTGTGGTGTAGGTTGAAGACAAGGCTCAGATCCTGTGTTGCTGTGGCTGTGGTGTAGGCTGGCAGCTACAGCTCCGACTGGACCCCTAGCCTGGGAACCTCCATATGCCGTGCGGGAGCGGCCCTAGAAAAGGCAAAAAGACAATAAATAAATAAATAAATAAAATCCACTGATTTCCAAAATTATTAAAAAAAAAAAAGTTACACTGTTCATAAAATTAAAAAACAAACCAGTTGTTCAAGAGAAGCATCAATATGAGAAATTGCTCTTGAGGACACCTATCTGATTGTGGAGACCTTTGGGAAAATCTTCTACTTAATACTGGAGCTCATCTAGCACCTCCACGCAATGATTCTTCACCAGAGTGGATGGATTAATAGACTATGAGAGTTGTGCCTGCTATGTCAAGATAGGTGTTGCTTATAAGAAATAGCTTACACTTCAAATGGTAAGTAAATGGATTGACTAATAAAACATATAGAGGTCCTTGTTGAAAAGTTATTTTTCTTTTCAATATTCCTGAAGATTCTTTGTCAAATGTCCCTCTGTGTTTTAAAAAGAATGCTTATTTATTTTCTATTTGTAGGAGTTCCTGTCGTGGTGCAGTGGTTAACAAATCCGACTAGGAACCATAAGGTTTCGGGTTCGATCCCTGGCCTTGCTCAGTGGGTTAAGGATCTGGCGTTGCCATGAGCTGTGGTGTAGGTTGAAGACTCGGCTCAGATCTGGCGTTGCTGTGGCTCTGGCATAGGCTGGGGGCTACAGCTCTGATTTGACCCCTAGCCTGGGAACCTCCATATGCCGTGGGAGCGGCCCAAGAAATGGCAAAAAGACAAAAAAAAAAAAGGAAAAAGAAAACACTTGTTTTCAATCTTTTTCTAGGTCTAACAAAGAGTCAAGACTCCAAAGTTCTATTCAGAATATGCCCTAAAAATTTCAACTGGCTAGTTAGAAACACTTTTAAGAACACCTACCTTGACCTCTAAGCCTACTGAGAGACAGTGGTCATTTTTCATATGTCACTTAACACTGGGAACAAAACCAGAAGTACTCAAGACATGATAAAAAGGTCAGGAGTAGTCACAATGGCCATTCCTAAGTCAAATATGAGAGTAAAAAACATGTGCACGAGGGAGACAGGCGGCACGGAGAGAACAGAACAGATGTGACATGAGGGAGACCAGGAGACACGTGAAAGCGAGGCTCCTCAGTTTTTCAGGAAGACCAGCTTTGCCCCTAGCGCCCAACAGTACTGATTTTTTTTCTTCTTCTTTGCTTTTTAGGGCCACACCCACGGCATATGGAGGTTCCCAGGCTAGGGGTCGAATCGGAGCTATAGCTGCCGGCCTACAGCACAGCCACAGCAAGTAACAATAAAGTGACTGGCTTTATGAAATTATTTCAAATTAGTTAATATGAGAAAAAGAATGTATATACATGTATGACTGGGTCACTTTGCTGTACATCAGAAATCAACATGACACTGTAAATCAACTATACTTTAATAAAAAAGTTTTTTTTTTAAGTACAAAAAATAGCTTTTAGAGTGCTTGGTCTATCTAAAAATATTTATGCCTCAGACTGGTTGTTTATTTTATTTTTATTTATTTATTTACTTTTTTGTCTTTTTGCCTTTTCTGGGGCTGCTCCCACAGCATATGGAGGTTCCCAGAATAGGGGTGGAATCAGAGCTGTAGCCACCAGCCTACGCCACAGCCACAGCAACGCGGGATCTGATCCGCATCTGTGACCTACACCACAGCTAGGATCCTTAACCCACTGAACAAGGCCAGGGATCGAACCCGCAACCTCATAGTTCCTAGTCGGATTTGTTAACCACTGAGCCACGACGGGAACTTCTAGACTGGTTGTTTATAAAAAAAGAAAAGAAAAATAGAACCACAGATTTAAAAACCTATAGCAAGTGGATACGCAATGAGATACTGCTGTATAGCACATGGAACTCTATCCAGTTGCTTATGATGGAACAGGATGGAGGATAATGTGAGAAAAAGAGTGTATATGTATGTGTGACTCAGTCACTTTGCTGTATGGTAGAAATTGACAGAACACTGGTAACCAACTATAATGGAAAAAATAAAAATCATTTAAAAAATAGATAAATAAAAATAAAAACCTACAGTAGAAACTCAGTGCTTCCAACTGTAAAGAAAAAAACCTGAAGCAATGCTTTTCTGAGAAGAAAGGGAGTAATATAGTACAGTAGATGAGAAGTTTTTAAAGGTAGATAGGGGGCAGCACAACATTATGAATGCATTTAATGCAGCTGCACTGTACACTTAGCAACGACAGAGATGGTGCATTTTATGTTCTATGTATTTTACAATTTAAAATACTGGGGGAGGAGTTCCCGTTGTGGCGCAGTGGTTAATGAATCTGACTAGGAACTTTGAGGCTGCAGGTTCGATCCCTGCCCTTGCTCAGTGGGTTAAGGATTCAGCGTTGCCGTGAGCTGTGGTGTAGGTTGCAGACGCGGCTCGGATCTCGTGTTGCTGTGGCTCTGGCGTAGGCCAGTGGCTACAGCTCCGATTCGATCCCTAGCCTGGGAACCTCCATATGCCGTGCGGGAGCGGCCCTAGAAAAGGCAAAAAGACAAAAATAAATAAATAAATAAATAAAATAAAATACTGGGGGAAAAAACTGTAGTGCAATGTTGCCTAACCTACCAGACTACTTTTCTGTATCTTGCAAAGCCATTTTGGTTACTCTCAGAGATATGAATGTATAGTCCCAGGTCCACCACCCCACACCCGGCAAATACCTTGAACATCTCGTCCTAAAACTTCCACGTAGTTCTGATCTTTTAAGACTTCCTGGTCATCTTCCTCCACATCATATTCTGGCTTCTTGATTATTTTTTTTGGGTTCACCAAAAGCTGGGCTCGCTCCTTTTTAATTTTTGCTCCTATAAGAACATCCAAAGAATTACAACATGACAGGTATAAATTCTTCCTAAACATTACATTTAAATAAATAAACAAACTGTACTATTATACTGTCATTACTTAAAAGCTGGAAAAAGATTCACTGTTTTGTCTTTGATTCAAGTATAGATCTATCTTCCACAGTTTATATAAGTTAAAAAACCCCAAATTTTGAAAGTATATATTCTTGGGGGTCAAAATAACTCCCATTTTAATTAGAATGAGTGGTTATCACTTATCACACTACTGAGCATTTCATATTAGAAGGAGCTTATCATTTTAATTTCAATAAATTTTGAATGAAATAAACTAAACATTAAGGTAGTTTTTATTTGCACCCAAATAGAGCAAATAGTCTGTGCTATATTTTCAAAACAGAAGATTCAACCTTTTTTAAGAGCGAAACAATGCATAACCATTAGATAAGCATCTCTTCAATTGCATAGTTATTCAGTACCTCCTTCTCTATCAAGAATGTGATTAAGAACATCATCATCTCCCACAAACTGAACCTCCAGCATCTTGTTTTCCTTTAATTCCAGCTTACTCATCACTGCCAACCTAAACAAAAGTGATAAAGTATTCAAAGGTGATGAAAAATTCCTATTAGCAGCCAAATAAACATTCACATAATGAGTATATGTTTTCGTATAACATTTTTAAAAGTCTTTTAAGCATGAAAAATACATGATGCAGAAGTTCCTACTGTGGCGCAGCGGAAATGCATCTGACTAGGAACCATGAGGTTTCGGGTTCGATCCCCGGCCTCGCTCAGTGGGTTAAGGATCTGGTGTTGCCGTGAGCTGTGGTGTAGGTCACAGATTTGGCTCAGATCTGGCATTGCTGTGACTCTGGCATAGGCCAGCAGCTACAGCTCTGATTAGACCCCTAGCCTGGGAACCTCCATATGCTGCAGGTGCAGCCCTAAAATGACAAAAAGACCAAAAAAACAAAAAAAAAAACCCAATGAAAAAACCCCCATGCTTTATTGTATCAATATTATGTTCTTGATAATTGATACATGATGCATTATTGTATCAATATTGTTTTCAATTCTTTATCTGAAAAATTGGAAGAGAGGGAGCTGTGTCTGAGATAAGGAAAAAAAAAAATCCAATCAAGGCAACTAAAATACAGTGACAGGAAAACAATTCTGCCTGTAAAGAATGCTCTAACCAATCTACAGAATAACATTACCAGAAATGGGGGGTTAATACATGAGAGTTTAGAAAAGAGATAGCCAAACGAAGAATAATGGATTTGGTGGATTTAAAATCTATTCACTAGAAAGTGACAGTCCATTGGGGAAAGTCCGTGTGCTTCACTGTGTACCAAGGATCAAATAATCCTTAGGGATACCCCTTCACTATTAAATTGCATGCTTACCAAACAACTTTATAATTATGAATATGTGTTTCTAGCTAGCTCAATAACTAGACAGTAAGCATGAATCTTTCCATTACTTTAGAGTCAGTTCTTCAGGAAATAAATTTCAGAGTTTGACAAGAAACAGTTTGATCAAGTTTGGCTACTCTTGACAAGATTTAGTTTCAGAACTTATAATGCTAATGACCTAAAACAAATGAATGCTTCCAACTAGCTGCCAGCGAATCAGTTTACCCCCCAAAAGAACTGTTTTCTCTCCTCTCTCTCTTATAAATCCTACTTATGCCTTTCCTCCTGACAAGAGGATCTGACTGAGTCAGTTATCTGCCTGCTGATAACTTACTGAATGTTACCAAGTTCTCTTCTGTAACCAGCACACTTAAATCATTTGTTGCAGTTTTCAGTTACCTTTAAAGGTACTACACATTCTGCAGCTGGAATATTCAGGTAGAGTCACCTGTAACTGGAAAAAGAATACAGTCAGGCCAGCTAACAGGAAAATGAAAGCAAAAAAAAAAAAAGCAAAAAGTTCATGAGTTTTAACAAATAAAAGGAATATTTAAAGACAGATCTTATAAAGCCAAAGTTATGATGGCATAGTAAAGGGCAAAATGACCACTACCATTTTGTCCAGGAAGCCTTAGAGACTGAGATCTAAACTGCACGAGCAAGTGGGTGGAGGGAGGCCAAAATTTGAGCACGTAATATGTGGTAGACAGTTTTTGAATATTCTATATGTATTCTCATTTAATCCTCACAACAATTCTATTAGGTTTATACTTTGTCTCCATTTATAATTTATGCGACCACTGCCAGCAGAACATATCCTTTTGGGCCAAACTTCTAGTCATGATGTTGCTTCTTCTTCTTTCTTTTTAGGGCCACACCTGCAGCCTACGGAAATTTCCAGGCTAGTAGCTGCAGCTATTGCCTATACCACAGCCACAGCAACGGGATCAGAGTCACATCTGCCACCTAGGCCACAACTTGCTGCAATGCCAGATCCTTAACCCACTGAGCAAGGCCAGGGATCGAACCTGCACCATCACGGATACTAGTCAGGTTCTTAACCCACTGAGACAAAAGCAACTGCAAAAGGAACTGCTTCTTATTATGGTGAATTCGGGTGTATGAAAGAAAAAATGTAATGCATCCATGTGATATCTGTATAAAATTAAGAAACACAACTTCTTTCTATCTATATAAAATAAAAATTTTTGAGGGGCTATTTGTCAGGCACTATTATCAGATATTTCTATGTACACCAAATCAACAAACCCTCAGATTCTCTTAAAAATATATATATACACACACATATATATACATATACACAATTCTCTTAAAATATATATGTATAATAATGTACATATAATATATACCATACTATAATATATATAGTTCCCCAATTTACAGATGCGTAAACTGAGGTAAAATATTAAATTACCCAAATTCAGGGAGTTCTCTGGTGGCCTAGTGGTTAGGATTTCGACCTTTCACCACTGTCTGGGAACTGAGATCCCACATCAAATCACTGCACACATGGCCAAATAAATAAATGATCCAAATTCACACAATTAGAAAGCGTGTTAGGGCTGAAACCCAAGTTTGACCAATTCCAAAGACCCTGATCCTTCTAGTAAACAATACGCTTCTCCTGCCATTAACTACAAATCAGCTGTATTAACATAAGTGATTGTTTTAACCTCTGGAAACTACTTATAATGTTTAGTCATTTTCCCACACAGTGGTTCAAATATCCAAAGACTTCTAAAGTTCCTCTAGGTTTCTAGTTCATAAGGTTAAACACCACCAGTTCTATCAAGAATTTTTGTAAGTGCAGCATAATCCACATTATTTTTGTGTTCTACAAAGTATTTGAAGCAATGACAATAAACAAAGGCAAGAAAATCAATGATAAACTATAAATACTAATAGGGAATCTGGATCAGGGAAAATGTAAAGGCAGAATATAAAATATAAAAAGGAAGAATATAAAAAGAATTTTGGTTCTGAGCTTTCTGGCAATCAGATGGAGTAAACGTAAGTTACATAATTCTTATTAGCAAGAGTTAAAAATTTCCTTCAGGGGAAGAAAAAAAAAAGATGTTCAAGGAAAATTTTTAAAAAATATATTGTTTTCAAACAACTGAATATTGTCCTAGGCAATTTCTCTACTGTATTTTATATAAGAATTGTCTGGACAATGCAGCATAACTTAGGTCTTATTTGCAGCCAAATACATTTATTTGGAAAACAACAATTTTTAGAAAACTTCCTTTTCTAGATTTTAAGGCATCTTATTATATAGTACAGAATCACCAAGTTGAAATGTCTACAAAGACCTTGAAAGAAACCTTTGCTTCCTTATTCTCCAACAATTTCTGAAAACAAAAACAAAATAACCCTACTACAATCACACATTGTAAATATTTAGTGACCATTTACTCTTCAAGACACTGTCTTGGGTGCTTACTTTTAAGTGGACTCTTTTCAGGGCATTAACAAGGTGATACAGTAGCACCAAAGGAGTGTTAACAGCACAAATCCTCCCTTTAGAGCAAATAAAGGATTTGCTAAAATCTTTAAAAAGATAAACCTTTTTAAAAAAAGGTGGTAGTTTAGTGATTATGCATCAATTTTATTTTTTAATTTTTTTCCTTTTTATGGCTGCACCCATGGAATATGGAGGTTCCCAGCCTAGGGGTCGAATCAGAGCTACAGCTGCTGGCCTATGCCACAGCCACAGCAATGCCAGATCCTTAACCCACTGAGCGAGGCCAGGGATCGAACCCCCAACCTCATGGTTCCTAGTCAGATTCGTTTCCGCTGCGCCATGACAGGAACTCCAATGCATCATTTAATGTCAGATAAACCTGAGTTCTCATCTTAAATGAGATGGTGTGCTTGGCTCATGAAAACACTAACTAGGTTCTCAATCATGGGTATTTTTACTTTAAACTTCACTTCATGGTGCAGATCTCTTGTACACCTCTATATCTTACCTAACGTCTGAGGAATAAAATTGATACTTCATAGCAAGACAAGAAAAATTTAAACATAATTTTTTTTTTTAACCTATGTGGGCCTCCTCCTTCCTCTTTAGTGTGTATTGTGCATCTGTATTAACCAGACCTCCTTAGGAGATAACCGTCCTTCCTAATCTTGTAAGGGGCCACAATGACCCATGACTCACTAGTTGCTTCATAGGTGTAGATCTGGATTGTGTGACCTGTCAACGTCATTCAGTGTACAGCCCAGTCTCAAAAACATGCAACTGTGCTTTGACCTCTAATAGGCAAAACAGTTCTTGGAGTTTTCTGGAAGGCTGTTCCCAGGTTATGATCCTGTTTGGCTTAAATTTAAATTTCCATTTCTTGGAGTTCCCTTCGTGGTGCAGCAGAAATGAATCCCACTAGGAACCATGAGGTTGTGGGTTCCATCCCTGGCCTAACTCAGTGGGTTAAGGACCCAGCACTGCTGTGAGCTGTGGTGTAGGTCGAAGACACAGCTCTGATCTGGCATTCCTGTGGCTGTGGTGTAAGCCAGCAGCTGTAGCTCCAATTCGACCCCTAGCCTGGGAACTTCCATATGCCGTGGGTGTGGCCCTAAAAAAGACAAAAGGCAAAAATAAAATAAAATAAAATTTCCATTTCTTTCTTAGATCACTACTGGTTCATTTTCATGGGTACATCTAACGGAAAAAGTGCTCAATAAATGTTGAATAACGTCCATTTAAGGAGCAGTGTCGAGAGTTCTCTTCCTGGCTCAGCAACTAACCAATCCCACTAGGATCCATGAGGATGGATGCGAGTTCCATCCCTGGCCTTGCTCAGTGGGTTAAGGATCCAGAGTTGCCCTGAGCTGTGGTGTAGGTCACAGATGCAGATCAGATCCAGCATTGCTGTGGCATAGGACTGCAGCTGTAGCTCTGATTGGACTCCTAGCCTGGGAACCTCCACATGCTGGGGTGTGGCCCTAAAAAAAAAAAAAAAAAAAGGCAGTGTCATTAGGCAAAGGTGTGGCACCTTCTGCCTAAAGAAAACAGTACCTATTTTTCTTCAGACTGCAATAAACTAGGGGAAGATGTAGCGGTACTTCTAGGATTTCAGCTGTACAGCGAAAAGCAATGCATCAATATCTTTTTAACTTAAAAAGCTCTACTAAAGGTTTAACATTTTACACCTAAGCACTGTCCCAGGGTGGCTGTGTTCAGTTAGGAGGATTCTCTTGGTGCTTCCAGGCTGGGATGACATCAAAGAGCTCAGGATAAGATCTCTTCCTCCTCAGCCCGTATTGTACTTGTTCCTCTCCCAGGACACCTTACTACTTTCGTTATGAATTTTCTCTCTCTGCAAGCACAAGGCTCCTCCCACCGGGAAACAGGTATGATGGTAACAGACATCCCTTGCACAGAAGACCCATCACCGCTGGACAGAAGGAGATGTCTTTAAAGAGGGGGCCTCCCACCCCAAGTATTTGCTGACTTTAGTCTGGGCCTCCCGCAACTGACCAGTTGGCAGCGCTCCGCCAGCCGGGGGTCCTCAGGCGGGCGGTACTGGTGGCAGTCTGGAGAGGGCAGAGAGGGAGGCGCAGCGACCCTGCCCTCTGCAGAGGCGAAGGCCGGGGACTAGGTGCACCTGTACTCACCTCGCCAGCCCCTTGCTAAGAAGGAGAAGAGGCAGGCTGCCCAGCCACCCCTCCACGCACCGCTAGGTCTTCACCAGGCGCGGCTGCGGCCGCCTCGCGCCTGCCGGACGCTACCCAGCTGAACGGTCGCTGTTGGGAAGGCGGCTTCAGTCGCAGCAGGAAAGGCCAAATTCTTGAAGGCAGCTTGAGCGTAGGGTCTCAGAGCTGATCAGGGGAGCTCCCGAGGCCCGCGTGGGGGGGGTAATGGGAAGCCTCCCTACTGCACACCGAATCTCCCGCCCTGCTTAGGAGGCGGAGCCCCGGGGAGCCAATAGGAAGTGAAGTCGGCCGAGAGCGACGGCTCTGCCAGCCCGTCGGCGCCGGCCTCATGGCCCCGCCCACAAGAAACCCAAGGAAACCGAATCCCTACGCTCTGGGTTCTGGGCCTTGTCTTTCCTCTTTCCGTTTCCGGGGAAGGGAGAAGGCAGTGTTGATTAAGTCTGAGGAAGTTGAAGGAAGTGGAGCGGGCTGAGCGATCGGTCTGTCTTGTAGCAATCTTTTTTTTCTTCTTTTTAGGGCCACACCAGTGGCACATAGAAATTACCAGGCTAGGGTTCAAATTAGAGCTGCAGCTGCCAGTTTACACCACAGCCACAACAACGCGGTAGCCGAGTGGAGTCTGCGAGCTACGCCACAACTCCTGGCAACACCAGGCGGATCCTTAACCCACTGAGCGAAGCCAGGGATAGAGCCGCATCCCCATGGATACTAGCTGGATTAATAACCACTGAGCCGGAGATCCCAATGTGGCGCAGAGGAAACGAATCCGACTAGGAACCATAACCACTGAGCCACAACGGGAACTCCTGAGTGGTGGGTTTTGACTTCGTTTTTATGGTATATGTGTGGAAAATAGAGGCAAGAAGCTGAGTTTCCCTTCTAGGTTGATACTAAGGTAGATAAAAACAAAGAGCCATACTATTTAGAATGGAAATCCAGAATTCAGGGGTGGCAGGAAGTTGAAGATAGAGGTGATCATAAAACGGCAACTCTCCCAGGTATTCACAGACATTTTGGGTAGAAAATTAGATTTTTCCATGGAGAAAGAGAGGCCTAAGTTAATTTTGTGTGAGATGCCAGCAGCTAATTGTGTTATAGTTTGAAATAGTTGAGTTTGAGTCTTTAATAAAATTGGATTAAACATGGTGAATTAAACACTGTCTTGAAATGCCATTAAAGTAATAGAGTTAAAAAGTATTTTTGGAGTTCCCGTCGTGGCACAGTGGTTAACGAATCCGACTAGGAACCATGAGGTTGCGGGTTCGGTCCCTGCCCTTGCTCAGTGGGTTGACGATCCGGCGTTGCCATGAGCTGTGGTGTAGATTGCAGACGCGACTCGGATCCCGTTTGCTGTGGCTCTGGCGTAGGCAGGCGGCTACAGCTCCGATTCGACCTCTAGCCTGGGAACCTCCATATGCCGCGGGAGCGGCCCAAGAAATGGCAAAAAAGACAAAAAAATAAAAATAAAAAACAAAACAAAACTGCGAATACGGTAGTAACATTAGAAAACAAAAGACAAATTATCTATTTTCACATGTGATGTCTCTTCCAGCCCCTTTATCTGCATATATGCAATTTAAAAATAGTAATCACTGTAGTTCCCGTCTTGGCTCCGTGGAAACAATCCGACTAGGAACCATGAGGTCGGATCCCGCGTTGCTGTGGCTCTGGCGTAGGCTGGTGGCTATAGCTCCGATTCGACCCCTAGCCTGGGAAGCTCCATATGCCGCGGGAGCGGCCCAAAGAAATAGCAAAAAGACAAAAAAAAAAAAAAAAAAAAGAAGGTATTTTTAAGTATATGCACAAAAGAAGAGGAAAGGAAGTGAGGCAAGTTGACACAGCTTTGGAAGATGTGGTGTGATCAAGCAAAGCAGAGTAAGCTGCAACCCAGGCCAGCAACGAAATGCCAAAAAGAAGTCTATTTCTTTCTCAGATTTCCAGTTAGTCTCAAGAATTAATCTACGGGAGCATCTGAAGACAGAAGAGCAGACTGGGACTGAGACCTGGAGGATTGGTCAAAGTCTGAAACAAGGAACAATTAGATCTCTTGCACTTAACAGAAGAGCAGGAGTTTACAAGGTGAACCAGAGGATCTAGACTCAACAGAATAAAAATGAGAAGTCATACTGAAATTGATTGGTGGAACTGGATAGAATATGTAGAAGACAAAAAATCCTCTCTTGTTTGGCTCTCAGAACACTGGCAAGTAGTCATATATCCCCTGGTCTTTTTTATTTTATTTTATTATTTTATTTATTTATGTATTTGTCTTTTTGCCTTTTCTAGGGCCGTTCCCTCGACATATGGAGGTTCCCAGGGTAGGGGTCTAACCGGAGCTGTAGCCACCAGCCTAGCCAGAGCCATAGCCACGCGGGATATGCCCTGGTCTTTAAATTTAAACACTTCTTCAGACAGACTTATCAGAAGATGAGGAGGGCCAACTGAAAAAAAAACAGTTCATCTGTTGATCCACATTGAAACCTACTAGCTGATAAGCCTTGCCCCTGCAGGCATAGTTTCCCATCAATTTTGGCTTCTCCAAACTTGAATACAGCCTCAATTCTGAAAGAGAAGAAACAGACCAGGAGCAAACAGACTATGTGGAATCCAAAAGAAAATTTATTCTGAATTGTAATTAAAAATATCTCTGAGGATAAAACCCACCATATACTCCGGGCAGAGCTTCCATGCCTGTCCACTTGCATCTCTCACAAGCATCCTATCCTAATAAATCTATTTCTTGCCAAAAAACAAAACAAAAAAAACTTCAAAAAAACTTCTGAGATAAAGATTTTATATCTATAAAAGAAAATATAAAAAGGTATGTGGGTCATCAAATTTAGATTTTTAAAGAAAAAAATGTTTTAATTAATTTTTACACAGCAGACAGCAGCATCAAAGTATCAGCTGCACACTCTTCTTCACCAATGATCTCGTTTGTCAGCACAACAAACCAGAATGTCTGTTTATATTTCTTCCTCAGATGGCTGAGTTAAAAAATGTGAAATCATTTTTTTCAAGTTTAATTATTTTTATATTCAAACATGGGTTTTTACCAAAACCATATTTTATATGATCAAATGCAAGAATATCAGTCCCTATATTCCAAATTGAGATATAACCCAACCTGCTGGCTGTATAGCACATGGAACTATACCCAATATTCTGTGGTAATCTCCATGGGAAAAGACTCTGAAAAAGAATGTATGTATGTATATAACTGAATCACTGTTGTACAATAGAAATTATCACAACATTGTAAATCAACTATACTTCAATAAAACTAAAAAAATGAAAAAAACCCCACAAGATATAATTTAAATACCTACATAGATGTCAGTGAAAGATCTAAATTAATCATCTAGGACCAGGTAGGTCATGTGGACAAGTTAAGAGATATTTGCATTTGTTCCTAAATTTGAGCAACCCAATTAACTTTTGATTCTATTGCCAATCTCACGAAAAGCTTTATATTGATATTTTGCTCTTTGAACTGGGTGCCTACCTGTACCAGGGACTTAGTGCCCAAGTGTGTCCTGTACCCTTAAGGAACTTAGAATCTAGTTGGTTAGAAAGAATCAAATAATTTCAATACTAAGGTGTTAAGTGCAAAGATACAGGTTACTGAGAACTACTAGCACAAACATCATTTAGCTAAGCCTGGTGGGTAAATGAGTAAGAGGACAGGGTTGCAGAGAAAAGACCAATCCAACTTCAAACAGTAGAGAATGAAGGTGAAGAAGGAATTTCAGGAAGAAAGTATAGTAATACAAACTTGGGTGTGGCGGTTTGATGTTACCTAAGTGTAAGAATGATAGATGGAATGGGAGAAGTAAATCCCAGGCTAAGGAACATAGATGGAACCATCGCATAAGTGTAACCAGGGGACTGATAGGTGTTTTATATCTATCACTAAAGGAAGATAAACTTGAGAGGAGCAGGGGGTCTAGTTAGGAGGCTATGGAAGCAGTCCGGATATGAAGTAAGACCTGAGTTTGAACTGTGGCAGTAAAATTTGAGAAGAAATGATGGATTTGCAAAGGGGGAAAAAAAAAGGCAAAGTCAGGAATATTTAGAGGCTGTTGATAGAGGTAAGGGAAAGATAATTCCCAGGTTTCTGGTTTGGTTCCCTGGATATCAGTTCCTAATTGTGCAATGAAAGAGATTACACATATAGGGAAACGGTAGAAGAATTGAGTTTAGCTTGGGGCATCTTGACTTTGAAGTGTCCAAGGCATATTCAAACATCCTGCCAACAGTTGGATGTGAGTTTGAAATTCATTCAAAAGGTTGAGACCTAGAGATGGCGATCTTGGCCTCACTAGCATATAGATTAAAGTCAAAGTGGGAAAATTAAGAAACGCCCAGAGATGTTGAGTACAACAGGAAATTGAGATACCTCATCTGAGGCAGGCAGCAAGGGGATGAAGAGTAGTGGTAGATACAGTTGTTCTTTGAAGTGGTAGGGGGAAGAGGAAATTAAGAATGTTCTGCTTGATGAGAAAGTGATATTTAAAGTGAAAAAACTTTGGAACAGAAACTGAAGGGTATAGAATGAGGTCAGATCAAGAAGTACAAGGACCTCAAAGTTGGGGGCTTAAGTTTGGGGCCAATGAAGTTGTACTGATTGATGCCCGTAGAGTTCAATGAACTGATTAAGGTAATAGAGGAGGCAAATTGCAGCATTATATGGATCAACCTATTTTTTTTTAATATTTATGGAATAGATTACTATCTTTCTTATATGGTCAGTTACTGTTTTATATGTTTCTCTAGGAAAACATTGAGTCAGTGGTTCTGGATAGAAGAAGGAACGTTTAGGTATGAATGCCAAAAGGTTGTTATAGGATTAAAGAGTTTTCAGTGATGACTGCACATGAGAATTATCTGGGAAGCTTTTTTTATTTTTATTTTTTGCTATTTTAGGGCCACACCCACTGCATATGAAAGTTCCCACGCTAGGGGTCGAATCGGAGCTATAGTCGCTGGCCTACACCAGAGCCACAGCCACATGGGATCTGAGCCACGTCTGCAACCCACACCACAGCTCATGGCAACACCAGATCCTTAACCCACTGAGTGAGGCCAGGGATCAAACCCTCATCCTCATGGATCCTAGTTGGGTTCATTAAGCGCTGAGTCACGAAGGGAACTCCCCCCCCCCCTTTTTTTTTTGGTCTGGGGAGCTTTTAAAATTACTGATGCCAGATCCCAATCCCAGAGAGTCTGAATGTAGCCTGTTCGTAAGAATTTCTTTAAAAAAATTTTCCCAGATGACTTTAATGTGCAGCTATAGTTGAGAACCACTGAGTGAGGGAGAAGAAAAACTACAATAAAGGAGTTCCTGTTGTGGCTCAGTGGGTTACCAAACCTACTAGTATCCATGAGGATGCAGGTTTGATCCCTGGCCTCGCTCAGTTAAGGAGCTGGCATTGCCGTGAGCTGTTTTTTTGTGATGTAGGCCAGCAGCTGTAGGTCCGATTTGACCCCTAGCTTGGGAACTTCCATATGCCACAGGTGTGGCCCTAAAAAGCAAACAAACAAACAAACAAAACCACCCTCAATAAAATTTTTGTCAGACATGAAATGACCTAGATGCTATGCATTAAACATACACTGGGTAAATGTACAATAGATCTAGAATGTCAGTAGCAGAAGCCACAGCAAATAATTTCTACCCAGAGATTTTTAAAGATATCAATTGAAATAATAATAAATAATTTAAAAAAAAGATATCAATTGATTTCAGTCATGCTTTGGAAACAAAAAGTAATTACTTATGAGTGTCTAGGAGTAAAAGAGACTATGATAGCCAGAACCTATTTTATCTCCAGGATTTTCTTGTACCAGGGATGATGAAGGCTTCATAAATCACACACAAACTAGCAGTGAAAGATTTGGCAGAGTGGCCTCTAAATATGTATACACAGGAGTTTAAATTCTAGGAAATTAGCTGTAGAATGTAATCTTCAATTCAGAGTTTTACAGTGTGCATAAAGCCATTATTTATAATAGCTGATAATAAATTAATGTTTATAGATTTCTTAAAATCCTTTGATTATTTATTTTACTCTGAAGAAATGAGGAAAGCCTATGTTTGGGCAATTCCCTACTGAATATTAGAAAGAATAAAAAATCTTTTTGAAAGTACTAGTGTTTTTTAGGTAAATTATACAGTGGTTCAGAACTTAAAGTTTATACTGGTCAACATGACCTGATCATAAAAAATGTTTTAATTCCTGAGAGTTCTCTTGTGGTGCAGTGGTCTAAGGATCCGGCATTATCACTGCAGTGGTTTGGGTTGCTGTTGTGGCAATCCCTGGCCCGGAACTTCCATATGCCAGGGATGTGGCAAAATAAATAAACAAAAAAAAATTTTTTTAAAGTGTTTTTGGAATTCCTACCCTGGCTCAGTGGGTTAAAAATCTGACTGCAGTGGTGCGGGTTTGGTCCCTAGCTTGGTGCAGTGGGTTAAAAGGATCCCAAGTTGCTGCAGCTGGGGCATAGGTTGCAGCTGTGGCTTGGATTCAATCCTGGCCTGGGAACTTCCATAATGCCATGGGTGTGGTCATAACATTTTTTTTAAAAAAAAACTGTTTATTCCTAATGTTTGTTTTTTTGTCTTTTGTCTTTTTTAGGGCGGCACCCACGGCATCTTGAGGTTCCCAGGCTAGGGGTCAAATCGGAGCTGTTGCTGCCAGCCTACACCACAGCCACAGCAACGCCAGATCCGAGCCACGTCTGCAAACTGTACCATAGCTCATGGCAATGCCAGATCCTTAATCCATTGAGCAAGGCCAGGGATCGAACCTGCAACCTCATGGTTCCTAGTCGGATTCGTTTCTGCTGTGCCACGCCGGAAACTCCTATTCCTAATGTTTATTAAACATTAATGAAGTGCCAAACATAACTGGTCTTTCAAGTTAGTTTTATAAATCAGTCCCTCCACCCCCACCTTTCTGATGTAACATCTTAAACAAAGCTAGGTCTGTTACTACAGATTATATCCATCCTATTTGGATTATGACTCAAGGTCAGATTGGGACCTTTAAAGGCCCTAAATACAAAAGGTTTTGTTTCTACCCTCTCCAACATAGTTTAAAATAACATTAAATCAAAGTTACTGCAAGTCAGTCCAACAAAATACTGACTTCCTCCCAAGCTACCTGGCTGCTTTCCCCCAATGCGGTTGGGAGAAAGGAACTAAAATATTATTAAGTTTTATATTTTAGGAATCTCTTCTACCTTATTGTAGTCTAAACCAGTTTTCCTCAACTGAGGTTCCCCACATTAACCACAGAAAGACTATATTCTCATTTCTCCAGAGAATGGTATATAATTAAGGAGAGTACATAATTAGAAGCATTGTGGATAGGTAGGAAAGGCAATTTATAACTATGGATACCTGGGGTATTAGGGCTTGATTTTCATGCATTGTTTGCCTATTTGTAACCTAGCTCTACTGAGATCCAATCTCCTCTTCCTTCCCAACCCCCTTCAGGGCCGTGTCCTTTTGGGGATAAAGAAAGTGTACTAATAACTGAGAACAATCAGCATTGTATGAAGCAGTATCTTTTGATGGTTAAATGCACAAGACCCTGAGCTCGAATAGTTTGATCCCAGTTCTCCCGTTTACTAGCTCTGTGACCTTGCATAGATTAACTTTCCTTTTCTTACAAAGGAAGAATCGTACTTATCAAATGGAATGTAAACTATTACACATGGGATAAACAAGATCCCTCTGTGTATCTCAGAGAACTATATTCAATGTCCTATGTCTGTCTCTCTCTCTATATATATGAATCATTTTGCTGTACAGCCAAAATCAACACAGCATTGTAAATCAACTGTACTTTAATAAAAATTTTAAAGTAAAAAAAAAAATAATAGTACTTATCAGACACTTGTATTAACTGAGAATTGAATTGCGTGTATTTTTTTTTCAGCATTTTCTTTAAAGTGTTTAGAATGATGCCTGATACATTCTGGCACTGAATGAATGTTAAATTGTCATTGTCTAATTCACCTTTGTACTGTAAAATGTTGTGACCTGGACCAGAGTTGTATGTGTGTGGAGGGATAGTGCCTCCACTATCTTATTAATATTCAGTTTTATTACAGTACCTTAAAATGACTTTCCCCTTTGTACTTTCTAAGGGTTTCAAAATGAGCAGGTACTACTTTTTTTTTTTTCTTTTTAGGGCTGCATCTGTGGCATAGAGGTTCCCAGGCTAGGGGTCGAATTGGAGCTGCAGCTGTCACCCCAGGCCACAGCCACAGCAATGACAGATCCAAGCTGAGTCTGTGACCTATACCACAGCTCAAGGCAACGCGGGATCCTTAACCCACTGAGCCACAACAAGAACTCCGAGTATTACATTTTTAATAAAAGAAAAATACTGAAACCATGAATAGATAAAGCTCATTCTTCCTAACTAATGCAGAACTAGAGTCATGGATGGAAAACAAACAAATAAACCAAAAAACAGCCTTGGTGAGTAACCTTAAACTACTCTCCTAGAACTGCTAATCTATACCAGTAGTTTTGGATTAAGGCATAACAAGATATAAAAGGGAAAATAAGGGGGAAAAAAGCATAGAGATTTAGAAAGTGCATATAAAGGGAAAGGAAAAGAGGGCCTGGGGCTCAGCCCATTAAACCTATGTTCCAAGAGAAGGCTGAAGTTTATTTATCTTTAGAAAAGAGTGTGGGAAAGACTGAAAAGATGAACGAATAGTGGAAACAGGCACTTTCACATATTGCTGAAGAGTACATATGATACTGCAATAATGATGGCTTCTCTTATAAGGGCCCAGGAAAGAAAGAAAATCAGTTCTAGTCTCAGTACTGAAGGCAGTTGTGCTTCACCTGATAAACTGTTTTTATCTTTAGAATATCTGAAAAATCTCTCTCATTGCATTTGGCTGCTTTAAAGTTCAAAAATAGGAGTTCCCATTGTGGCTCAGCACACACAACCTGACTAGTATCCATGAGGATGCAGGCTGGATCCCTGGCATCACTCAGTGGGTTAAGGATCCACTGCTGTCCTGAGCTGTAGTGTAGGTCGCAGACGTGGCTTAGATCCCTTGTTGCTATGGATGTGGGGTAGGTTGGCAGCTATAGCTCCGATTTGACCCCCTAGCCTGGGAACTTCCATACACCGCAGGTGTAGCCCAAGCAAATAAAATACAGTTCAAAGGTAAATTTGTTTTCTCAACAATAACATAAAGGTATGGAATGCATTTTATGTGTTAATTTCACTCGTGCCTCCATGTTATTTCTTATTTTGTGGTGCTATATGTTATTTTACATATTGCCTTCATTTTATAAATTTTCTTAATAGGGTATAACATAAATTTAAAAGTTTAGGAGTTCCCGTCGTGGCGCAGTGGTTAACGAATCCGACTAGGAACCATGAGGTTGCGGGTTCGGTCCCTGCCCTTGCTCAGTGGGTTAAGGATCCGGCGTTGCCATGAGCTGTGGTGTAGGTTGCAGACGCGGCTGGATCCCGAGTTGCTGTGGCTCTGGCGTAGGCCGGTGGCTACAGCTCCGATTCAACCCCTAGCCTGGGAACCTCCATATGCCGCGGGAGCGGCCCAAGAAATAGCAACAACAACAACAACAACAAAAGACAAAAAGACAAAAGACAAAAAAAAAAAATAAAATAAAATAAAAGTTCAGACATATAAATAAAATGGCATGGTTTGAAAAAAATCCAATGAAGGACCATTTTAAGGTATGAAATTTAAGTAAGATATAAAATTAACTCAGGGAAATCAAGTTAAAAGCCAAATAAAGCTGTATTTTATACTGTACAAAAGAAAATTTACATTCTTAAGGTAACTAGATACATCTAGGGAAAATTACACATCTCTCGAAAAACACAATATTTAACATCTTAGATATGTTTCTGCATTGCAGACTGATAAGGAATTTTATACTTTATTTACAATAACTTAAAATATCTTTTCATCTCTGGCAGATATTTACAAGGTCAACAGTGACTACATTTCACATTTCGACATCAACAGTATTAACCAGTTCAGTAAGACAGTTAAGATAATGGCTTACATGCACCAATAAATATGATCTTAAATGTGCGTTTGTTTTTTTTCTTCAGCTCTGAAAAAAGAGTTTTCACTAGGCCTAGGTTGAAAGGACATCTGTCAATAAAGATCACATTTCTTCATATCTATCCTATTTAAGTTTTAACCAGCACTATTCTCTAAATACTTGGGAAGTTTATATCAAGCTATAGGTTGATGCTGGTTCTAAAATAAAAAAAATTTAAAAAAAGAAACACTAACTGATACATTCTGTATCTTTTTATGAAGCAAACATTATGAAAGTGGGATATTTCCTGTTTACCTGTCCATTGCGACAGAGACCAGACTACATACTGTTACAGTAGTAAAAACTCTTCAGAAAGTGTAGCTTAGGTGAGCCAAAGTATTATGACAAAGTGTTGGAAAATAATCTTTGCAACCATAAAAACTGTTTCACTTAACTAGTTAAACTGAATGTAAAGACAGCATAATTTTTAGATTCACTGTAGTTAATGAATTTATTACAAATATTTTAAAACAGCAAATGGAACATTAAGCATCTCTCTCAATTCAGCTTGGATGATAAAACTTAAACCCACAAAAACCTACTTTAGTAATTGTTAGAAAGCCATTCTTCACTTTGCAAGATAGCTGATCAATACATTCATTACTTTTTAACTACCGCCTGAAAGGAAAAAAAAATTATACACAGAATCTGTGTGGAACATCGGCTAGTACACAATTACATTTCATATTTTCTCAAAAAAGTCATTATTTAATCGTTGAAGTAAATCTTTTAGTTCTTATGGATCTACTCATTTAAAAATGAGTATTTTAACTTTTAACCCAATCATGTTTTTCTGCAAAGAATATCCGGAGTAATCGTGTTCATAAATCATGTAAACAAGTATACCCTTTTAGCAAAATCATACTAGAAATATTTGACACTGCCCACTTAAAAACATACATTTCCATGATTTACCACTCAATTTTATTTCTGACAAGTCACAATATCATACAATATACCAATTTTAAGACTCTCCCTCTTTTTACATTTAATACTGATGAGCAGAATCCTTAACTTAAGGAGACATGAAAATGTGCCGTAAAATAATAATATTTGGACTTAACCCTTAACTGGTATAAATGTTGACATTCTACCAACATGATAAGAATGCCTCACATAGAATCTTGTAGGTACCATATATCTGTTCCAAATGAAAGAATCTTTTAATATTTATTTCCCCCAGAGCTAGAAAGCAATCCTTTATGTTAAAGGAGCCTCATTCCACGACAGGTTTTTTCCCCCTTTATGGCTGCACTTGCAGCATGCAGAAATTCCGGTGCCAGGAATAAAACCCATGACGCAGCAGCAACCTAAGCCACAGCAGTGAGCGTGCTGGATTCTTAACCTGCTGTGACACCAGTGAACTTCCAGTTAGGTATTTCAAAATTTACATATGGTTGATACATTTTCTTTGGTAAATTTTGTAATTGATGTAGATGTAAAGGATTTCCTATTATAATTAACACTGTGCTGTTGACAAATACAGCAAACCAGGCTGGTATCAACTCTGCAGCTGGGGGAGTTCCTGCTATGGCTTAGCAGCTTAAGGACCTGACGTTGTCCCTATGACGATGTAGGTTCCATCTCTGGCCTTGTTTAGTGGGTTAAGGATCTGGCATCACTGTAAGCTGTGGCATAGATTGCTGATGTGGCTTGGATCTGGTGTTGCTGTGGCGTAAGCCTTAGCTGCAGCTCTGATTCAACCCCTGGTCCTGGCGCTTCCGTATGCCGCAGGTGCAGCTGTAAAAGGAAAAAAAAAAAAAAACAACAACTTGCTTTTGAGGATGAATTGTCCAATTAAGTTCATTTTCTTTGAAAATAAAAAAAGATCTCTATTAAACCTAGCTACAGATACACAGTTTTGAAAAAGAGACTCATTTATACTTTAAGCTACACCTAAGTCTAATTTGGGGGGATAAAATCCATATTAAACATAACAGCAGACATCTGAATGTGCTTTTATTTGTAAACATTTTCTTAAAATCCAAAAACAAAACAAAGGGCTTACACGTCTGTACTATGCTGCCAGTTATCTCACATCCCTCCCAGCTTTCTGCTAACTTCTATCCTGTTTGCTCTTGTGTGTTTCTCACGTGGCTAATGGCTAAGACTTAAAAATACTGAAGAGATTGAAGTTAACCAAAATTCCATGGTTGCATGGTCAGGTTCAGAAGGAAAGGTGCCTACACCAGGTGTAGGGGAAAACTGGGTGATGATGACTCCTTTAATTCTAATGGGTTCGACCACACAAATTTCTGGCACTGCCAAAAATCTAATATAGTTTAAGTGCACATTGGTTGACCCCATGAATAAAGACAGTATTTTCTGTGTATGTCAATATGATATACCCATTAGCTACACAACCCATGTAATACTAAAATTTATGTCTTACATTATCAACATAACCACCACCTTGGCAATGGAAAACTGTACCAATCTGGTGACTCACGATTTTTTTTTTTTTAGCACTGTTAACAATTTTATACTACATTCTATCTTATAATCTGGCAAATATTCTAATATTTAAAGTTTAAGCTATCAAATATTTCTATCTGGTTTTCAAACAACTTGTTTCTAAAAAGCACTTAAAAATTAAAGTATTACAAATAAGTGTCTCAACCAACTTAGTGGTTTGAAACATGACAATAATCATTCAGCTTGAAAGATAAAAAGTCTCATGTTAAGACTTTAACACAGCCAGAGTATAGAAAAGTTGCTCTAAAATTCTAACAGATTTTCTGACCACTGGTATGACCTATTGAACATTTTAAAACTGAAAAACAAGTATGTAACTGAAATACTGATTTGAAAAAACAGTAACATAAAATTTACTTTGTAATCCAAGATCCTCCATGCCAGTGTTAGTATAAATAGTATTCTACCCACTAAAGACAGATACTAATATTTTTATTTACAAATGAACATGCAGAGAATGAATAAGACAACTGATTGTCAACAACTAAAGTACTCAAAAATGGACTCATTATTAACCTCACAAAGTGAGGTAAGAAAAACACCCCACTTCGTTAAAATATTCACAAAAATAGTGCAAACAAAACAATCTGAAAGTTATTCTCAGTATTCCAGTGTCTAATAAATAATTTAAAGCTAGTGGAATTTGAGAATATAGGTTGGAAATATTGAGCTTATATAGCTGAGACTACTACAGCATTTAAGACATTTTATACTGTATATACACTTTAAATGACATGGTCACCATTCCATTATAGAATCACTATAAACCTTTTTCACCCACGTAAGGAAATATTGCTCTTATCTATCTGCTTTAAGCACAAGGTTCAATCTTTTTACATTAGAAATTATGGAATCAAATTTTTGCACTCTTTACTTTGCAACTCCATTGTGTAATACAATTAACTTGTCACCAAGGTGACTGTGAAAGCTGGCTGATTCAAAAACTACTTTAAGATAGAAACACTGATCAAAGCCATTTCATTGGGTTTATTTTTTCATTTAAATAAATCTCCAGAAATATAATAAACTATAAAATGGCAGCATACAACCGTTGTGTGGCAGAAAATAGTAAGGCATAAATTAGAATAAGAAAAAGTATCTATCCTTGTATCTGTGGTATAGATACCTACATTACCTACACTTCCCCATCAATGTTTATTACTCTACATTTTTTTTCTGGACTTAATACTTTTCTTAATGTGCTGCATTCACCAACTCTAGACCAGAACGGTAAAGAAAGCAGAGAAGTGTCGAGTATTACAACCACATTAACCATGGGACGAGGCAGTGGGGTGTTACTATGCATTTGACAGGAGAACGGAGTCTGGCTCTGCTTCTCAGTTATGTGACTTTGATCACGCTACAACCTTTCTTAGCCTCAGTTTCCTGAGGATGGATATGGAGGGGTGGGTGTTGGGAGACAGGTTAGATTATCTCTATGGCCTCTTTAGTACAAAAATTCCAACTCTAATAATAGGCACAGGAGAGTAATCAGAAAGCTAAGAGTGGTGGTAGGGGTCAGGATTTCAAATTATACCATCACCCCCCCCCAACACCCAGCTTCTCAAAATATTTTTATATTTAAAAATATTACTTTTAAGTTAGCTTCCACCTTACACATTGTTTGTTCTAGAACACATACATATTCTAGTAACATGATTTTAAATTAATGTCATAGAGAGGGGTCCCCAGGACTTTCAGAGATTTCTCTGTATTTCTGAATTCAACCTGGTATAGATGGCATCAAAATGTTTTATTATAGAAAACAAGTATTTTTTACCTAACTAGCTTGTCCATAGAAGGAAGAGGATTTTAAAATGGAAGTTAAGAAGTGTAAAAACAAAAGGCTGTGAGAGGTTAAAGCATGAATACTGCTGGCATATATTTTTAACAGAGCTGTTGTATATCTGGAAACTATTTTACATTAGATGCCAATAAATAATGCAAATGAATATTAAAAATCTCTTAGAAAATACGACTATGGTTTATGACTAACTCAGCTTAACTACACCTTGCACAGGAAATCTGTTCTAGGATCCCAAATGCAAACTCTGAACTAAATGAAATGTTTCTTCATCGAGGCCAAATTACAACACTTAAAAGAATGGAACGTAAGTGTTACAGGATCATGAAACATTAACAGGTCTGGATATGCACAAAATGTATAAGAATATACACACAGATAAATAAAATGCTCTAAGACGAAAGTTTTTCAAAATCAACTTTTGAGGTATAACATAATATTTCTAACAAACCAGAAAGAGATCTTATTGTACGTATTACAGTTTTTGCTCTAATTTGGTATCATTTGGGATTTTTTTGTGCTTTAACTAAAATCATGCTAGATTTAGATGCCAATAAATGTACAACCTTTTGAATTAAAAAGAACCTTTCAACCTCTTAAATCAATCAAACATTTCTACCATAAACTGACTGATCTCCAGCCATGGCCAAGATCTCAGCCCTGCTAAGTACAATGCTCTTTTCTCTTCATACCTGAAACTTTGCTTTCCTTATATATTATAGGAGTTTACGCCTTATTTGGCTGTTTTTAGTTCATTTATCTGACATCCCTTAATTAAATTAAAAGGGATATCTAAAATATGTCTTTCTGATATATACATACACTCACCACACATACACACATACACACCTCAATAAATCTCTATTTTTAGCTTTACCCCCAACTTTGGCAACACTGTAGATCATAGTTCAGGTTCTAGTTTTCCATTTTCATATGAGCTGAAAAACATTACACACCTCCAAATTCAAACAAGCATCTCACCGTTCTTATAAAGATTCTAACAGAAAAGTCCCTTAAGAAAACTCAAAAAAAACCAAAAACCTCTTACGATTAAAAAAAGGGGGGGGAGGGGGATTTTTAGGTGTGAAAAAAACAAGAGGCATTTTTCTGGTTATTTTATTTATCAAAATCTATTGTGATTTTAATCAGTAGAGATAAAATTTTAAACTTTGTTAATTAGGAGAATACTTGCTTTCTATATAGTCAGTATATTTTTCTTTCACAGTAATAAAATAAAAATGTCTAAATGTACAAAGCACTAATAGCTCTGACATATTGTGTGGAAGAACATACAGCAGTTCAAGTCACAATACACTAATTTTCAAAAAACAATATATTCTTTTCTCTTTCAATCAAGCATTAGAGCCTGAGACCCAGAAGAGGTCATAATGAAATTCTATCCAACCAAATCAGAACTAAAAAGAAAAAATTTTAAAAACCAATAATGCATTTTTGTAGCCTCTTAGTACAGTTACCAAATGCTACTTACATACATTCAACATCTAGCTTACTGGCATGATTTCAAAGTTTTATAAAAATGAGAAACTTGCAGATATATGATTAGAAGGTACACAAATTGCATTACATTAAACACAAAGGCAGTGTGGTTCATTGTAGGAGAAATCAAATCAGAACCCCCTGGTAGAAATGTTCTATAAAAATGTGTCACATTGAAGCATCAGTGTTTTCAGCCAATTATCTGTCCCTGATATATTTCCTTGGAGTATATGATCTATCAGGACTTCAGGTTTCTTAATTCAAAATATCTGACTGAATTTAGGTACATCTAGAAAGCAGCTGAAAGGGTTTCTCCAATAGTCTGACATCATAGAAAGTGGGTTGAGAAATCCCTCTCTTTACCTGAAGACGTACTTGTTCTACTTCAGTCATCATCAGCTCACAAAAGAAAAGAAAAAAATCGAAACTCCCCCTCACACACACAATCTCACGCAAGCTAAACAAAAACTGCCCCCTCCCCCCATAAAACCCCAGCACCAAAGTGTCAATCATTCCTGGGAAATAGAACATGCCCCTTGGATTCTCTGATTTATTAGCTGTTCAACTTGAAGGACAGAAATGACCTTATGTCCTTGTGGGGAGGAGGGAAGACATGTTAATAATGACTAAAGAGCCATTGAGAAAGTGCATTATCAATTACACAATCAGCTTAGCGCCTGTCCTCCAACAGGAGGTGGCCACAACTTGATTTAAATGCCTCAATAACTGAACATATGTGTCCTCGAGAAAAAGGAGATGGGAGGAAAAAAGCCACCCTCATTTTAATGAAAAAGTGCAGCCGTCTACCACCTTTCCCACGCTTCTCAAGAAAATGATTGCACAGACTCAGAGAAGTCCAAAGTCATAGCAGAATCTCTGAGGCACTCCTGGTTAAGACAGAAAAAATATGATCCAGTAATCTTCATAGTTCTATAGATTATGAGAACCCGTTTTTTGTTTTTTGTTTTTTTAAACGAAAGCCAAAGAATCATTCATAGGGATCATATACACCATTTCCTCTAACGTATCCTCAGTCTCACAGTGTTGAAATGGGACCGATCAGCCTACGATGGATTGCACTTCACCCAAGGAGAAAGGAAGGCATGGAAAACGCAAACATTTTATACTGCTTCACAAACACATTTACAAGGAATAGGTGAAGAGAAGATGATAGGGAGAAGGGAAAAGAAAACCTTATTGCTGTTTCCATACAAAATACAGTATGAAGATACCTAAACTAAATCAGAACTGTTTAAGATGACCAATATTTTCACAATATGGGATGAAGTGTCTTCTTCACAATGAAATGTTCAGTTTAAAAGGTAAGCGGAAAGATGAGAGAGGATGTCAAGACTACACCTGGGATATTAGCTGCATATTGAAACTTGGGGATCGAGACTGCTTGGTTAAGGGAGCTCCTGGGCTGAGAAGCTCTTTGCCTTCTCCAGCTTGACCTAGCCGGTCTTCCTGTAGACTGATAGTTGAATATCGATTAGCATTGTTAGCTGCTAAATTAGTGACTCCCTCAGTGCCAACCCCAATGCTGGTACTTGCTTGACTGCCATTTACATAGTCAAATGATTTACTTGAGGAAGCACTGGCTGTCCGGATTAGACTTAAACTATTAGTTTTTGGCACCACCTGGCCAGCGGGAAGGCTCAGGTGTTTCTTCATCGGTGTCAGCTCAATTGAATCTACACTAAGATCAGTTGGCTGCTGTACATACTGCCTGCGAACTACTGAATCTCGAGGGCTCTCAGTGGATTTGACGGCAGAGGTTGCTTCTTTATCCTTGGCTGAACGCCCAGTTGCTACTTTCCTTAAGCTTCCCCTCTGAGAAGAGGAAGATGGCTTGGTCCCAACTGGCTGGCTGCTGAGGGAAGCCCCTGATGAAAATCCTTCGTCTGCATCATTCAGGTTTACCAACTCCTCTCCTCCATTTATACCCTCAGCACCTAAAAAACAAACCAGACAGACTCAGCAACAGCTACATTAAGTAAGCAGCAGTTGTGAATAACAACTCAACTGCCCTCATCTCCTAGGTAATGTTTGCTATAGCCAGCAATGGCCCTTGCTATCAACACTTCCCCTAAATAATTTGCGAGACGAAATCTTAATCTATATAGAATTCTAATGTTATTTATTCTGTTCATTTAGCTTTAATCAGCCTAGCTTTTGTTATCCACAAATGAACCTAGCATACTATCGATATTTAGGCACACAAAACTACTTTAGGTAAAATACAACATTTTGTTAACAACAATCTTTATGATATACCCTTGTTAATTTGAGGTGACCATATCTATTTAAAAAACGACAATCTTTTTCCTCATCTCTTCCTTAACCTACCATAAAATAGATCATGCAAAAGATACCCCCTTCTAATTTGTCACCCAAAATAATGTCAAAGACTCATCCCTACAAGCAAAACCCTTTTTAACTACAAAGGAAATTATATATTTATTCAACGACCAAGTGCTTCTAAACGACTTTAAAACTTTGAACACGGAACTAATACATTTTCTATCCCTAAACTAAAAAGTTTATATTGCTTCCAGTAACTTCGAATCCATATTTTGTCTTATGAAAGTGTCTACTTACTGGTTTCCATATTTTCTTGATCAATTAATATGAAAATATCTGATTATCAGAGAGCAAAGGTAGAGAACCAGCAGGGATACTTAAGAATTTTTACTTTCTATATATTTCTATAATATTTTAGATTTTAGTATTGAGATGTATTCTTGTGGGGATTTCAAAATACTACAGTGTTTCATTACATTTCATGCAGAAACTGCAGTTAACGAAAGAATCCTTATCTTGGGTTTTTGTAAGAAAGGAAGAAGCATATATGTTTAGCTTGGGGTTTCCAGAAAGCCCGATTCTTTTAGTGAAAGTATGATCAACACTCTCTTAGAAAACAGAACATCTGCTTCTTTCAAAAACTGATAGCAGTTTGCTACCTCTTAAAAATGTTTACCCATCTGTAAGAAAGTTCCATCTGAATCTACATATAGATATCAATATAACTAAGGTAAAATGTCAGGAAAGAAATCTAAAAAAAATATTACTTTGAGATACAGTTTATTTAAGTTAAATATACATTAAAAACTTAAACACAATCTTTATTTAACATAGCACCTGGAAAAATAAAAATATTTTCTTAGCTTTATTTTTTCATATGGATTAGTTATTTCTTTCCTTCAAAAGAAGAATGAAATAGGCTATCCTTAAAGCAAAAGGCATTGTCATTATATCCAGCAGTTTAATAGTCTTTATCATCATGCAAAGCCATATGAAAATGCAGCTGACACCACTTCTCTCAACCCCTTCTTCAAGAGAACAGCATATAAAGGACATCAAAATAAAAACTTTACATTTATATGGTATCACCATAGCAATTTACTTATAATTAATATAAAGAACTCCACAATGCCCATTAAAATAGTTACTGGTTCATAATTAATATCAGTAATAAAAAACTCTAAGAGTGAACCAAAATGTATCATTGGGTATATATATGGTTAGAAAAGGAGACTGAGAGACTTAGTGCTAGCTTCTGAATTTTGCCACATGCAGATCTGATGCCCAAGCAATATGGCCATAAAGAGATGATGATAACATAAAAGCCACCATGCAAGAGACTCTATTGATATTTTATATACTAAGAAATGCTGTTTCAGTACAGTAGAACATTGACTATACTTTAATCATAGGCATTGTCCTCAGTTTAGTAATCAATTTTTTTTTTTTTTAACAGCCACACCTGCGGCATATGGAAGCTCCCAGGCTAGGGGTCAAATGGGAGTTGCAGCTAAGGCTTAAGCCACAGCCACAGCAACACTGGATCCAAGCTGCATCTACAACCTACACTGCAGCTTGTAGCAATATGGGATCCTTAACCCACTGAGCAAAGCCAGGGATCAAACCTGCATCCTCGCAGAGACTATGTTGGGTCCTTAACCTGCTAAGCCACTATGGGAACTACAGTTTAGTAATAATTTTAAATCTAGCTTTAAAAGTCACAAATAAAATGTTACTTGACAACCAGGATAAAGGACTCATATCATCCCTTGAATTTCAACATATAATAAATACAACTTTGATTGTAAAACTATTTAAAAACCACCATACTTTTTCTTTTCTTTTTTTTTTTTTTGTCTTTTTTGCCATTTCTTGGGCCGCACCCGCGGCATATGGAAGTTCCCAGGCTAGGGGTCTAATCGGAGCTGTAGCCACCGGCCTACGCCAGAGCCACAGCAACTCCAGATCTGAGCCGCGTCTGCGACCTACACCACAGCTCACGGCAACGCTGGATCCTTAACCCACTGAGCAAGGCCAGGGATCGAACCCGCAACCTCATGGTTCCTAGTCGGATTCATTAACCACTGAGCCACAACAGGAACTCCAGAAAGTTCTCTTTTTCTTTTAGAAGGTCAATTACCGACACTAATCCAAACGCTCCAGCAGACTTCAGAATTACCAAAACTTTCCATAGGTTTTAGTAATTTCCATCCTTCTGTTGAAAAAAAGGCAATAGTGTCTAACGACCTTTTTTTTTTTTACTTTCTAACTCTCTCCCTGGGGGATAATGTATTCATGATTCAAAGACAAGACAACCCAACCAAAAGGATTTTTAATGACCTTTTCTATTCATGTCTGACCTTCCTTATAAATTAGCTTCTTCTAATATTGACCTAAAGCTACAATTATGCTAGATTAAAAAAGCAAAATAATTTTTTTTTGTCTTTTTGCCTTTTCTAGGGCCGCTCCAGCGGCATATGGGGGTTCCCAGGCTAGGGGTCTAATCGGAGTTGTAGCTGCCGGCCTACACCAGAGCCACAGCAACGCAGGATCCGAGCCATGTCTGCAACTTATGCCACAGCTCACAGCAATGCCAGATCCTTAAACCCACTGAGCAAGGCCAGGGATCGAACCTGCAACCTCATGGTTCCTAGTTGGATTCGTTAACCACTGAGCCACGACGGGAACTCCCTAAAAAAGCAAAATAATTTTTGAGAAATTTCAAACACACTGAAGGAATTCATTTCTTTTTCTTTGTGGCTACATCCCAACAAACTGAAACCTTACCAGTATTAGGAGATATTAAAATAGAATATTTTAACTTTTTTTACAGCCACATGTGTGGCATATGGAAGCTCCCAGGCTAGGGGTCTAATTGGAGCTATAGCTGCCGGCTTACGCCACAGCCACAGCAATGCCAGATCTGAGCCGAGTCTGCGACCTACACCACAGCTCATGGCAATGACAGATCCTTAACCCACTGAGCAAGGCCAGGGATTGAACCTGCATCCTCATGGATACTAGTTGGGTCGGTAACCCGCTGGGCCACAATGGGAACTCCCTATTTTAACATTTATTTATTTATTTATTTATTTTTATTTTTATTTTTAATTTTTTGTCTTTTTGCTATTTCTTGGGCCGCTCCTGCGGCATATGGAGGTTCCCAGGCTAGGGGTCGAATCAGAGCTGTAGCCACTGGTCTACGCCAGAGCCACAGCAACGTGGAATCCGAGCCGTGTCTGCAACCTACACCACAGCTCACGGCAACACTGGATCGTTAACCCACTGAGCAAGGGCAGGGACCGAATCCGCAACCTCATGGTTCCTAGTCGGATTCGTTAACCACTGCGCCACGACGGGAACTCCTTATTTTAACATTTAAAAGGAACTACATCAGTTCCTTTTCCAAAGTGTATGACTTATGATGAAGAGGAAGAAATGTTCCTACCTAATCCTGTACTTTTTAGAATTTCGATGTTAATGAACATGTAGCATAAACACTCCATTATAACAATGACAGCAGATACACTTTAAGTGGTTCATTCAGTCAACAGGAATGTGGGAAAACAGGCTATTGTTCGATTTAGGCCAACTCTGGATTCGACATCTATTTATATACTTATTTTTATGCCTTAAACAAGATAAACTGACTCCCAGGGACAACATAAAGAGATACAGAGAAAACAAAGGGAAGGCTGCATCTTTCACACAATTGTCTTCACAGCGCCAACTTCTTTGGGTCCCTAGATCATGCACATGCAACACTGTTAAATGAAGTAAGGTCAATCTGGGCAAATGGGCAAGGGAACAGAGGGTAGATTTAGATTCTTACTGAGCATGCTCAAATTTCAAATGCACCAAAGAGCAAGAGATTTTCCTAAGGTGGAAGGTAACTGCTTTATGTTTGGTCTTTAAAATAAGTAAAACTAAGTAACTTATTTTAAAACTACTTGCTATCTTTCATAAATTAGTATAAAGGTTCCACAGTAGCAATACATTAAATAATGAAAAAAACCCGTTAGGCCACAGTTCCCTTTTCATAAAACCAACTGCTATGGCATCGCATGTAAAACAGCAAATAAATACTTCCCTATCAGAGAGAAGTGTGCTTTTACAGATAGTGGTCAGGGTTGTTTTGGGGGGGGGGTGTAAAAAAATTCTCATTTAAGACACCTACACTACAGAAACAAGGATCTCTAGGATTTATGACCTCTAAATAATACATTTCAACTCTGTTTGGGAGCCATGTAAGATAATCACTAAATAAAAGATAAAATGTAGTATGCACCAGGACAGCACATTTCTAGAGGAAAGATGTCAGTAGTTCACTAATTACACCCAGGCAACTTGACTGAAGATTATACAAAAAGCCAATCAATACCAGTTTACTTTGTCAAAGAAATTCTTGTTAATTGACTGCTCTGGGACTAGAGATAAACTGACCAGCTCCACTTTAGTCCAATTTCTCAAACATAACACATTAATATTTTAAAACTCCCTTCAAATATTTTTAAAACAATAAATTATTATATAAATGAAATCAGTGCATATTGACTAATAAGAACTCATATCCACTGGGTGCATTTTTCCTTTCCTGATGTTAGAATAAACATGCTCAGTAATGAAAAAATCCCAAGCATTTGCAGACCTTTTGGAGATAGGGCTCTGCCTTGTTAGTAGCCATGCCAAGCTGTTCTTGAATTACACAGGGATGCAGACTCCAGGCCAGCACAAATGGTAACTAAAGATTGTACCTGACCTGGTGCTAGGCATATGGGGGGGTGTGCTTTGCAAGGAGGAGCTAATACACCCTGGGGTAGTGGAAACACACACTAGAATGGAAAGATGTTCTGCTTGGGGACAGAGAGCCAGGATCCTTCTCCAGCAACTGCCTTACTGACTTCTGCCTCCTCATCTCTGTCCTACCCTCTGTTGTGGCTGCTGCTGAGTTGGGCTCCGGTGAGCCGTGCTCAGGGGTCCTGCGCACCAGCACCTCCCCCTCTTGCACACGTTTGATCCCTAGGTCAGTGGAGCCGTGTTGGATCGGGGAGCCAGGAATACTCGAGTCAGCCTCGTTTGAGAAGTCAAAGCCATCTGGGATTCAACATATAACATTTTAGTGCTTTTGTGCTGCTCTATTCTTTTCTGAGCATTTTGACCCAGGCAGATAAGAGAAGTATATATGGATATGATATAAACACAAACATTATTTATATAGTTACATGTGTGTGCACAGCACGCACACACATAAGGCGGCAGATGAACAATGTGAGGTTCGCAAATGAATAGGAGAAAAATAGAGATCATTAAAACGGCAATTAACATCTCTTAGGCAAGACAGCCTGACAATTCAAGTATTACACATCTGTTATCTAAGAAATACTGCTGGATTCAGCACTTACCAAAAAAAGAAAAGTAAAAATAAAAATTAATTATTTCATGGAACAGCTTATATATTATACCATTAGTTTAGCCAGTTATATAATTTTCTCCCACAGTGCTCATACAGGCACCTTTTCCCCCAAGTATGGTGATAGACTTAAAGAAATTTCTTTCCTATTGTTATTACTAGTTCAAAAAAAGACAAAAATTAACTTGGTTTTATTTTCTGCTGTAACATTCATAGAGCAACCTAAGTAACAGCCTTCTACTTTATTAAAAAATGTTTATATTAAAATGAACTCAGGTATTTAAACCACATTTCTAGTATTGTCTTTAACAACTAAACAATTTTACTTTAATTACATGAAGTACTATAGTATCACATGAGAATATAATCTGTAAAAACAATGATAAATTTACTTTAATCCATGAGTGGGCTATAGGGATTTTGTACTCGCCTTCTCTCCTCCATCTATGGCGACGGATTGAAGCTGTTGTAATCGCAGTCCGAGAAATCCTCGGCACTGTTGGAGTGACTTCGACTTTAAGTACTTTCTGGCCTTCTTGTGAAGAATCGGGAGCATCAAATGGTAACGAGTTTTTCATGGCATTGGCAACCTAAAATGATAATATAGTCTATACACATTTACACTCAATATATAATTTATGCTTATTTTACACTTCATGTTTCCCTACTTGGAATATGCATTTTAAAATTCGCACTATAAAACATAAAAGTACAATGTGTCAGATATGTTTATATCTTCACTGGTCTGTATTCTTTGAGGCAGGCTTTTAATTTTTTAAATTTTATTTTTATTTATTTTTCTTTTTCTGGCTGCCCCATGGCATATCCAAGTCACAGTTGCAAACCTAACCACAGCTGTGCAGTGCTGGACCCTTTAACTTGCTATGGGCATTGAACCTGCACTCTGGTGCTGCCCAGACACCGCCGATCCCATTGTGCACAGGGAGAACTCTGAGGTAGTCTTTTTAAATGAGAATTTATTTTCAAAAATATGAGTCAAGAACCTCTTGGATACCTTGAAATTGTTGATTTTCAAAGGCAGAAAACATGTTTTTAACATATTAACCCTGATATAAGAAAATTTAGAATACATTCTGATTTTTCCGATAATAAATAACATGCAAAATTTAATCTGTGCAATCTTTTTCTTTCACCATAGTTTTCAGAGTACAGAACTTTTGTCTCTTTAGGTAGGTTTATTCCTAGGTATTTTATTCTTTTTGATGCAATGGTATATAGGACTACTTCCTTAATTTCTCTTTCTGATCTTTCATTGTTAGTATATAAGTATGCAAGAGATTCTTGTGTATTGATTTCGTATTTTGCAACTTTACCAAATTCACTGATGAGCCCTAGCAGTTTTCTGGTTCTTCTTTCTTTTCATACAGAATTTCAAGACATTTAATTCCTTCATTTATCTGAACTTTATTTTGATATGTTGTAAGAAAACAGGATCTAAATCAATTTTTTTTCTCTCCAATTGTTAGTATGGAATAAACCCTTTTCCCTCAATGATTTGGACTGTCTCATTCTTTGAATTTTATACCTACTGGTGCCCTTTTCAGGCATAGGTTTTTTTTTTTTTTTGTCTTTCTGCCTTTTCTTGGGTCACTCCTGCGGCACATGGAGGTTCCCAGGCTGGGGGTTGAATCGGAGCTGTAGCTGCCGACCTATGCCAGAGCCACAGCAACGCGGGATCTGAGCCGCGTCTGCAACCTACACCACAGCTCACAGCAACACTGAATCCTTAACCCAATGAGCAAGGCCAGGAATTGAAGCCGCAACCTCATGGTTCCCAGTTGGATTTGTTAACCACTGAGCCACGATAGGAACTTCCAGGCAGGGGTATTTTTAACAAACAGTAAATATAATAACTTACCAATAGTGGTTGAGAAAAGAGTTCTAACTGAGCTCTATAAATGATATCATCAAGAACTTCCTGGCCAAGGTCCCACTGTCCATTATACCTACGGAGAAGCAGATTATTTACCATCCTTAGCAAACATCTATAATATTCAACAACAATCTTTTTTTTTTTTTTTTTGCTTTTTAAGGCCACACTTGTGGCATATGGAGGTTCCCAGGCTGGGGGTCAAATTGGAGCTACAGCCACACCACAGCCACAGCAATGCAGGATCCGAGCCACGTCTGCAACTTACACCACAGCTCATGGCAATGCCAGATCCTTAACACACTAAGCGAGGCCAGGGATCGAACCTGCAACCTCATGGTTCCTAGTCGGATTCGTTGCTGCTGAGTCACAACGGGCACGCCAACAACAATCTTTTTAATGTTCCACGTTCTATTTTTGTACCATAATAAGACTGGCATGATTTTTCTATCATTTCATTTCTTAACTATTCCACTTTTGGTTATAAGAATAAAATGAATATTCAAACACTAATATTTAAAATATGCTACATGTCTCTTCACATAAATTAGTTTTTATCATGTGTTGATATTCAGGGTAATCTATTTAATGCAATCATGAAAACATGGATTATGAACAATGTAGAAAGACATAATTTTCCATAAAGAAAACCTGACAGTTTCTAGTCTTCAATTTAATGAGTAGTTATGTCATATTTTGGTTATTTTAAAAGTACTGAAAAGACAATGAACAGTAATATGCCAATAAATTTGATGACCTAGAAATGGATAAAGTCCTAGAAACATAAAACCTGAATCATGAAGATATTAAAATCTAAAGAGACCTATCACTGTGCCCAGAGGAGACTGAATTGGTAATCAAACACTGCCCAATAAGAAAAAGTATGGGACCAGATGGGTAAATTCTACCAAACATTTAAAGAAATAATACCAATCCTCAAATTCTTCCAAAAAATAGAAAAGTGAGCACTTCCACAGTCATAGCACAAGGCTAGCATCCCCATTATACAAAAACGGCCAAGGATACTGCAAGAAAAGAAAACTACAGGCCAATATGCCTGATGAACACAGCATAAATGCAAAACTCCTCAACAAAGTATTAGCAAACTAAAGGCAACAATTTACTAAAAGTATCATACTCTGTGATCAAGCAGGATTTATCCTACAGTTTAACACTTAAAATTTAACTATGATACATCACATTAACAAAATGAAGGATAAAAATCATATGATCATAACAATAGATGTAGAAAAAACATTTGACAAAATTAAAAATCCATTCATGATCAAAACTCTCAAAAAGTATTAAGAGATGTACAGCAACATAATAAAGGCCTTATATGATAGGCCCACAGTCAATGACACACTGCACAGTGGAAAATGGACGCCTTTCCTGTGAGATCAAAAATAAGACATGGATAAATAGAAGAGTCCATCCTCAAGCACTGAAAGAATACTGTTAAATTGTTCATACCACCCAAAGCAATCTACAAATTCAATGCAACACCTATCCAAACTCTCATAGCATTTTTCATAGCAACACCTATCCAAACTCTCATAGCATTTTTCATACAAATAGAACAAATGATACTAGAATTTATATGAAATCACAAAGGACCTTGAATAGCCAAAGCAATCTTTAGAAAGAACAACAAACCTGGAGGCATAATACGTCCTAATTTCAAACTATATCACAAAGCTTTAGTAATCAAAACAACATGGTTTTTGGCATAAAAACAGATCAACGGAACAGAATGGAGAGCTGAGAAATAAAACTATGTATATATGGTTATTTTAAACAGATATAAGAATATATAATAGGGAAAGGATAGTCTCTTTAATAAATAGTGCTGGGAAAACTAGACAGCACATGCAAAAGAAGGACACTGGACAACATCTTATACTATACACAAAAATCAACTCAAAATAAATTAAAGACTTGAACTTCAGACCTGAAACCATAAAACTCCTAAAAGAAAACAAAGGCAATAAGTCCCTTGATGTTGGTCTTAGCAATGATTTTCTGGATTTGACATCAAAAGCAAAGGCAATAAAAGCAAAAATAAACAAGTGGGATTATATTAAACTTAAAGCTTCAGCACAGCTTTAAGAAAATCAGCAACAAAATGAAAAGGCAACTTACGCAATGGGAGAAAATATTTGCAAATAATATATCCAATAAGTGGTTAAAATCCAAAATGTACAAAGAACTCACATAGGTGAACAGAAAAAAAAAAATCCAATTTAAAAACGGGCAGATAATCTAAATAGAATTTTTGCCAAAGAAAGACACATAGAAATGGCTGTTACATTAAAAAGTGCTCAGTATCACTAATCATCAAGGAAATACAAATCAAAATCATCTCATACTTGTCACAATGGTTATTATCAAAAAGACAAGAAGTAACAAGTGCTAGCAAGGATGTGGAGAAAAGGGAACCCTGTGGGAATGTAAACTGGTGCAGCCACTATGGAAAAACAATATGGAGGTTCCTCAAAAAATTAAAAACAGAACTACCATGTGATCCAGCAATTCGACTTCTGCTATACATACGAAGGAAACTAAATGAGCATCTCAAAAAGATATCTGCACAGACCCACGTTCACTGGAACATTATGTACAATAGCCAAGACATGGAAACCATCTAATTTTATGTTGATAGATGAATGGATAAAGAAAATATGGTGTGTGTATACACACATACACATGTATCTGTATGTATATATAATGTATGTGTGTGTATATATACATATACAGACATGATGGGGTATCATTTAGTCATTAAAAAAAGAAGGAAATCCTGCTATTTGTGACAACATGGATGGACCCTAAGGGCATTATGCTAAGTGAATTAAGTCTTACTGAGAAAGACAAATGCTGCATAATCCCACTTAACTTCCGTAGAATCTAAAACAAAACCAAGCTAAACCAAAACAAAAAAACCCAAACTAAACCAAAACAAAACAAAACAAAAAAACAGTAACTAAACTTAGAGATACAGAAAGGTTGCTGGTTGCCAGAGGCAGTGGGTGGCAAAGAAGGTGGTCAAATGGTACAAACTTTCAGTTATAAGATAAAGTCCTGGAGTTCCCGTCGTGGCTCAGTGGTTAACGAATCCGACTAGGAACCATGAGGTTGCGGGTTCGGTCCCTGCCCTTGCTCAGTGGGTTAACGATCTGGTGTTGCCGTGAGCTGTGGTGTAGGTTGCAGACGTGGCTGGGATCCCGCGTTGCTGTGGCTCTGGCATAGGCCGGTGGCTACAGCTCCGATTCGACCCCTAGCCTGGGAACCTCCATATGCCTCGAGAGTGGCCCAAAGAAATAGCAAAAAGACAAAAAAAAAAAAAAAGATAAAGTCCTGGGAATGTGATAGTGTAGCATGGTGACTACAGTTAAAAATATAGTACTGTACATCTGAAAGCTGTTGAGAGGGCAGATCTTGAAAGTTCTCATCATAAGAAAAATTTATAACTGTGTGGCAATGGATGTTAAGTAAATTAACTGTGGCAGTTATTTTGCAATATAAAATATATCTAATCATTATGCTGTAAAACTAATACAGTCTTACATTTTCATTATCTCTCAATAATTATCTTTGTTATTACAAAGTTTTCAAATAAAAAATGTAACTCATTACAAAAAAAGGTACTAAAAGAAATTCATGTTAGAAAAATAAGATACTGGGACCATCATGGAACAAATATTCTGTGTTGTGCAAATAATAAGGAAAAAAGAGAATTATTAAGTTTCCAAACACTAGAAAGAATTCACCCAATTTCATAGTCTACCTACTTACATGGCATAATAAACCCCTGTGAGAAGTTGCACCATAAATTCGGGATCCAACACTATCCGACCACAGAGTTCTTTCCAGTGTTTTTCATGTTGCCGTGGAAACCCACTCACACAAACCCTAGGAAAATATAGTATTTATCATGTATGATTTCCTAATTCATTAATAAAATATTTTTGATTTCCTAAATTCATTTATTCGATTATTCATTCCTCAAATATTTTCTGAGTGCTTGCCATGTGATGTCACTGTCCTGGGCCCATTCATACAACTGTGAAAAGGCAAAAAAATAAAATAAAATAAAAAAATAAAATCTATGCCCTCATAAAACATACAATCTAGTGAACTATTTCAATAAAAGAGTAACGTTTCTCAAATAGTTGTCTCTTTCATAATCATCCTGCTCCTTCTCCCTCTTCACAAAAGAAATGCATTAACTTTTATATATCCCAAATTGTATCAGAATGAATTAGTGGAAGATACAGAAATCTCAAACTGAATGAAACAATCATGTCTTGAATCCATTTTTAATCAAACTGCTATAAATAATTTTCTATTTTTCACCTCATTAAAAGATGCTTCCAGAAAGGTTATGCTTAATAATTATCAAAGTCTGTTATACAACTATTATTTTAACATATTAATTAGAACAATTGTAATGATAACTCCAAAAGAAATTTTTCAGTGTTTAGAGCATTATAGTTTCAGGAAATACATATATATATATTTTTGTCTTTTTAGGGCCGCACCTCGGCATATGAAGGTTCCTAGGCTAGGGGTTGAATCAGAGTTGTAGCCCCAGCCTATGTCACAGCCACAGCAATGCCAGATCTGAGCGGCATTCTGCGACCTACACCACAGCTCACGGCAATACCGGATCCTTAACCCACCGAGTGAGGCTAGGGATCGAACCTGCAACCTCATGGTTCCTAGTCGGATTCGTTTCCGCTGCACCAGGATGGGAACTCCAGGAAATATTTTTAAAATTTTAATTTATATACATTTTTTTGGCCACACCCATGGCATGTAGAAGTTCCCAGACCAGGGACCGAATTTGCGCCATAGCTATAACCAGAGCTATACAGAGATAATGCTGGATTCTTAACCCATTACCCCACAAAGGAACTTCTCTTACATAGAAATTTTTGTAGCAGAGATGTATAATTAGGTGGTCAATAAAAGACTTATAAAATGGCATTATATTAGGATAAAATTATGTGGATAAAGTAGAACAGAAATTCAATTTTAAGGAGGAAAAGGAAATGTTAGACTATTAAAGAAAAACTTGTTCATTTACTGCACATATGAGAGATGGTAGGTATCAATCAGATAACTGTGGTGTTTACATTACATACATCTAAAATATTTACTCAAAAATTATTTTTTATGTCAATATGTATACACTGAAATCACATCATTTTTAACTATTTAAGATAGAATACAGAATGTAAATGTTAACTTAAAAATGTACAGGAGTTCCCTGGTGGCTTGACAGTTAAAGATTGGGTGCTGTCACTGCTGTGGCATGGGTTCGATCCCTGGCCCTGGAACTCCCACATGCCATGGGTATAAAAAAAAATTATCTGTAGATAGCAGTAAGTGCTTAAACAGTATTTTTTTCAATAACAAGTTAGAGACAACAATTTTGTTAGCCATTAATCATACTATTATAGGCAAATGAAAATAATATAGTTATTTATTTTTTGACCACGCCAAAAACTAACAACTAGTTTAAATTGGCCTTCCTCCAATTGGCAATGTTGAGTTTTGCTATAAACAGGACCACACTCTCTTTCCAATAATAAAACGGCATGAACTTGTCCAAAGCATCTGTGGTGGGCAGACTCCTGGGGGCATGCCATGATCCCTATGACCCCTTCTTCCTGGTATTCAGACCCTGTGTCATCCCCTCCTCTGAGTGTAGGTGTTCTACTCATAGAACACAAGCAAAGGTGACAGTATTTCCATGAATACATGTACATGATTATGTAATTATGCTACACAAGCCTGTAGTGCAGGTCACTCCCTCTCACTCCTTCTCTGCTTTGAAGAAGTGAGCTGCCATGTTGTAGGCTGCCTATATTGGGAGGTTCACAGGGCAAAGAACTGATGCCGGCCTTTGGCAGATGGTCAATAAGAAATTGAAGCCCCTAGTCCTACAACTACAGGAACTAAATTCTGCTAAGAGGAGTGCATAATTCCTCAAGTGAAACTCAGATAAGATTGCAGCTCTTGCAGACATCTAGACTTTTTTTTAAGGGCCACGTCCGCAGCACATGGAAGTTCCCAGGCTAGGGGTTGCTGCTGGCCTATGCCAAAACCACAGCAATGCCAAATCCGAGCCACATCTACATCACAGCTCAGGGCAACACCAGATTCTTAAGCCAGTGAGTGAGGTCAGGGATTGAACCAGCGTCCTCATGGCTATTACTCAGGTTTGTTACCGCTGAGCCACGAAGGGAAGCCCTCTAGCAGACATTGTAACTGCAGCTCATAATACCTAAGCAGAAGGTCCAGCTAAGTGATACCTAGACTCTTGACCCAAAGAAACTGTGAAATAATAAATGCATGCTAGTTGGAGTTCCCATTCTGGCTCAATAGAAAAGAATCTGACTAGTGTCCAAGACGACACAGGTTCCATCCCTGGCCTCAGTGGGTTAAGGATCTGGTGTTGCCATTAGCTGTGGTGTAGGTGGCAGACGCACCTCGGATCCCACGTTGCTCTGGCTGTGGCATAGGCCAGTGGCTACAGCTCTAATTTAACCCCTATGCTGGGAACCTCCATATGCCATGGGTGCAGCCTTAAAAAGACTAAATAAATAAATAAATAACACAATGTGTGATAGTTTAAGCTGCTAATAAATTCATGGTAATTTGTTATGAGGCAACAGAAAACTAATATAGTATTTAACATTCTGGGAGGGGGTCAATTTTCTCAAATAAATTCAGTTAGGCAGGATAATAAACTTGGTGTTCTTTTTCTAATTAAAATTCTGCTCCTTTGTTTCCAAATTAATTTATACTACTTAATTTTTTTAATAGTGGAAATTTAAATTTCAGCTAAGGTCTGTCCATATTTTTAGAAATTCTGATTTAGAAAAGATTAGAATATAGAAATATAAATGAGACATACACATAATTAGTGCTATTGCAAATCTTATTCAAAGCAGAAACAGTTATTTGTGAAATGTATAAAGGAAAAAGTTTCACATTTCTTAAGACTTTTTCTGTACAGAAGACTATTTAAAGTTTTTAAAGTAATTTATAAAAATTGGCATCTAGGAGTTCCCTTGGTGGCGCAGTGGTTAACGAATCCGACTAGGAACCATGAGGTTGCGGGTTTGATCCCTGGCATCACTCAGTGGGTTAAGGATCCTCTATCACCGTGAGCTGTGGTGTGGTTGCAGATGTGGCTCGGATCCCGTGTTGCTGTGGCTCTGGCGTAGGCCAGTGTCTATAGCTCCAATTCGACCCCTAGCCTGACAACCTCTATATGCCATGGAAGCAGCCCAAGAAATGCCAAAAAAAGGAAATTAAAAAAAAAAAAAAGAAAGAGAGAAAAAAATTGGCATCCAGGCAGTGACTAGATATATCACTAAACCACCTAAGATTAAAACATCTTGGCTTATCTTGATGTTCAGCTAGAAAATCCTTCTTTAACACTGAAACATTTTCAAAAAGCCATGACACATGAGGGATGATAAGGGTTCCTACAAGAATGTGAGCTTCCTAAGTTGTGTTTACTGTTATATCACCAGCAGTTAGAACAATGCCTATCCAGAGAGAATGGGCTCAATAAATATATGTCAAATAAATGAATGTAAAGGTTAATGATAATTATTTTTCTTACCTGGAGCCCATTCGACAAAGAGACTGGTAAGATGAAGCAGGCATATACACAATAGCAGAATTATAACATAACATGAGAAAACTCAGGACCTCAAACCTAGGGGAAAAAAAAAAAAAAAACCAAGGAAAAAAGATTATAAACAATTATTTCTGCTAGGGACTGTATAACTTCTTTGCTGCAGGGTTATAACAACAAGGCCTTAATACTGATCTTCATAATTTCTCAATCAAGATTACTGTAATATCCTTCCCAATAATTTCCCATTTCCGTTTGCCTTATTAAAAACTGTATCTCTTGCTGCCAAAAAGAGATACAGTTTCTTCCTCTAAAAAATAAATGATGATGCTTGAACTGATGATTCCCCCACCTACATTAATCCACTGTTCCTGCTGACTGTAATGATAAGACCTAAACTCACCATGGTGTTCAAGTGAACCTACTTCCCCTTACTTCTCTCCACTGCCTACCACATATACCACACACTGATTTTCCTACACCATTCCATGAATATGCCATAACCTTTCATAATTCCTTTCTTACTAGAACATACTTTTCACTTGGGAAACTCCTGCTAAGGTTTCGAGTCCTGGCTCAAATTTTTACGTCAGACATAGTCATTCTTAATTCTCCCAACTAAAAAGAAACTGTTACCTTTACTTATGTAGCTCTAACATAGCATTCATGCCCCGAATCAGTTCTCTGTCTTTACCTCTGTTCATCTACTGAATAACAAGCAACTTTAGGACAGAGACCCTGATTTATTAATTTTTATCTCTAGTGTCGAGCACAGAGTTTAATACATTATTACTGCTCAATAAATTTTTATTGAATAAATGAATGCTTTCCTAATCTTTATAATCACTAAGAAAGTGGCCCCTAAACCTGGATGCACACTGTAGTTATTTAAGGACATTTTGGAATAATATATTCCTGTATCTCAACCCAGACCGACCCAGTTAGAATCTCTCAGGGCAGAATGGGAATGCTGTACTTCTAAAATGTTTCCCAGAGGTGGTGAAGAGTATATGGAAACTCTCTGTACTATTTTTGAAACTTTTTTAAAGTCCGAAAATACTTCAAAATGAAAAGTTAAAAACTGAGTTGAAAGTCTGATGTGGAAGCAGTCATATCTTCACATCCTTTATCCTTCTCTGTGTTGCTAGGTTTATTGAAGATTTTTTTTCTGAAAGGATAAAAGAGAAATTTCTACCTAGGAACCACCAGCCACAATTGTGGTTTGGGGTTGGAAGAAGGAGAGGAAGATGCTAAAAATAGAAAAATTTGAGTGAAATAGTCCTTATTTGATATTGAGACTTCAAGTTCTTCTTCCCTATTTGGCTAGAATGCTAGAAGCCAACACTCTACTTAAGAGACTAAAAGAGTCTTCTTTGGGGAATCTGACCCCCCTAAGAGGAAAGACTTAAAGCTATGGACTTGGGAAGTTCCCCAGCTAAATGGCCCAATGAGAAGCTGTGAACTTCATAGTCAATTAGCTCCCCTAACATGGTCACAGCTTCTCATTTTTTATTCTCCTACTCTTAAATGTAAAGGGGAAAAAAGAATTACCAGACATCTGAAGAACTCCACTAACATGCAAATAAGATCAAAATAAATAGGGGGGGAGAGGCACAATTTGGAGGAAACAGAAAACATAAAAGAGAAAAAATAACTTTAAATAAAGCAAATTATCACTAATATCCTAAAAAATGAGCTGTTTCCAAAAAGGGAAAAAAAGCAAAAAGAGGAGTTCCTGTTGTGGCTCAGTGGTTAACGAATCTGACTAGGAACCATGAGGTTATGGGTGTGATTCCCTGGCCTTGCTCAGTGGGATCTGGCATTGCTGTGAGCTGTGGTGTGGGTCACAGACACGGCTCGGATCCCGAGTTGCTGCGACTTTGGCATAGGCCAGCAGCTACAGCTCCGATTCGACCCCTAGCCTGGGAACCTCCATATGCTGTGGGTGTGGCCCTAGAAAAGACAAAAAAAAAAAAAGAAAAGAAAAAGAAACGAAGGAAGGGAGGGAGGGAGAAAGAAATATAGATAGACAGAAAGCAGAAAGAGAGGAAAGACTAGGATTAGTGGATGAAACTGAGGAAATACCACAGAAAGTAAAGCAAAAGGAAAAAAAATACAACAAATGGGAGAAGAGAGAGAACAATTCTAGGAGTTCTCACATTCAAATAATATAAGCTCCAGAAGACAGATAATAAAAGACCAGATAAATAACAGACAAATTAAAATAAAAAAAAAAAGACCAGATAAAAGATAAAATGGAGAGGCTGGAGTTTCCCGATGGCTTAGCAGTTAAGGATCCAGTGTTGTCATTGCTGTGGCTCTGGTTACTGCTGAGGCAAGAATTCTATCCTTGGCCTGGGAACTTCTGCATGCCACAGGCCCGGTCCAAAAAAAAAATTAACAAAAACCCAGTGTAGAGGACATAAGGTCCACCTAGGAATTCCCGTTGTGGCTCAGCAGGTTAAGAACCTGACACAGTGTCCATGAGGATGTGGGGTGGATCCCTGGCCTCAATCAATGGGTTAAGGATCCGGAGTTGTCACAAGCTACAGCGTGGGTCACAGATGTGACTTGGGTCCGGTGTTGTTGTGGCTGTGGCATAGCTTCAATTGCAGCTCCGATTTGACTCCTAGCCTCGGAACTTCCATATGCCACGTGTGCTGCCCTAAAATGAAAAGAAAAAAAAACTGTCCACCTAGTGCTCAGGGAAATAAACCCACACAAATACATATCACCATGGAATTTCAGAATATTATGAACAAAGAATGAGGCTATAGGAGTCAGGAAACAGTGAGACTATTTCCTGTGTCTATCCACACAGGAAAAAGACAAAAAGAATTCCTAGGACGGGAGTAAGGAAGACCTCAAGATAATAAGTGTACACCATTTAAGGCAAAGAGGGCAACACAGTCCAGACTGGAGTGAGTAAAAAAGCTCCCTTTTCAGGAAGATAGATAAAACTGAGAGAATAATTGGTATGAATGAGGTCTTGAAAGGCAATTTAGAAAACTGATAGAAAATTTGCAGGGGTTGAATTACAAAGCACATAGTAAACAAAACAAAAGGCCAAGATGAATTTCAAGGAAAACAAAAAGATATGCAGGAAAGGAAAAGTAATCAATGAATTAAAAGCCTAGCACTGAATAGCTCTGATAAACAATGACATTCATAATAATGAGAAATCCAGATAATGAATTCTTTAACACAACCATACTGAGAAGATAGGACAATGAGAGCGGTAACAAGCCAAATTTTTATCTTTTTTAAAAGTCTTTCATCAAGATAAGCTATTAGACAATGACCCAAAGTGAAAAACTGAGAAGCACTGTTACTCAAAGACGTGAAGGTAAATATTAAAAGCAAGATTTGTCAACCTCAGCACTAATGGCATTTGGTGCCGCTGTGGTGGGCTGGCCCAGGCATTACAGGATGTTGAGCAGCATCCTTGACCTCTATACTTGAGATGCCTATAGCAGTCCTCCTCCTACTCAGCTCTAACAATCAAACAAGTCCCCAGGCAATGCCAAATGTTCCCTGGGGAGCAGAGGTGCCCTGGTTGAGAACCACTGGTTTAACGTGTTACATCTGGGAAAGGAGAAATGGAAGGGAGGGGGAGTTGGAGATTGCAGTTAATAAACTGTGTAGAACTAATAATATTTAACTTTGAAAAAAAAAAAAAGGCATGCATGTGTGTATATTCCTGAATGTACAAAAAGTAAAACACACAGCAAAAACAAAACAATAGCACAATTCATACCCAGTAAGATGGATATAATCAAAAAGAGGGAAAATAAGTGAGAATGTTGAAAAACTGGGACTATCGTACACTGCTGGTGGGAATGCAAAATTAAACACTCACTCTGGAAAATAATATGACAGCTCCTCAGAAAGTTAATTATTAAATTACCATATAACTCAGCAATTCTACTCCAAGGTATGTACTCAAAAGAACTGAAAACATGTTTATATAAAAACTTTTACATACATGTTCATAATAGTATTATTCATAGAAATCCAAAAAGTGGGAATAACCCAAATATCCATCAATTGATAGATTATGAATAAACAAAATGTCTATTAACATAATAGAATATTATTCAGTCATACAAAGGAATGACTACCATGTAACAAACCTTGAAAACATGCTAAGTAAAAGACACAACAAAAGGTCACATATTGTATAATTTCATTTATATGAAATGTCTAAAATAGACAAAATCATAGAGATAGAAAGTGAGATACATGGTGGACGAGGCTTGGGAGAAAGGAAGGGGTATGTGGTAAAAACATTCTGGAGTTAGACAGTGGTAGTGGCTACACATTCTTGTGAATGGTCCAAAAACCACCAAATTGTATACTTTAAAGGGGTGAATTTCAGGGTATGTAAACTATATTTCAAAGTAAAATAAATTGAAAAGTCAATAACTAACTGAAAATCTGCAGGTATAAAACACTGCAGTTTTCTCAATATTTAAAAAATGCTTGCCAATCACTGGGGGAAAAAAAAAGACACAGTTCAATAAGAAATATGAACACAGGATATGAATATGTAATGCACTGCTCAAGAAAAATATTTAATGAATCAACATATTAAAAACCTGGTCATAATTAAAGGAATGCCAAGTAAAACAATGTGACATCAATTATTACTGATCAGATTGGCACAGATTAAAAATTTTGAAACTATCCAGTACTGGGGGTTAAATATGAAGAAACAGGAACTCTTAAACTACTGGCAGGAGATTCAATTAGTATAGTGGTTTGGAGGAGGGTAATTTGGCAATATCAGCTCAAACTGAAAAGGCAAACTTTTTTTTTTTTTTTTTGTCTTTTGCCTTTTCTGGGGCCACTCCCATGGCATGTAGAGGTTCCCAGGCTAGGGGTCTAATCAGAGCTGGCTTATGCCACAGCCACAGCAACTCGTGATCCAAGCCACATCTGTGACCTACACCACAGCTCACGGCAATGCTGGGTCCTTAACCCACTGAGGGAGGCCAGGGATCGAACCCGCAACCTCATGGTTCCTAGTCAGATTCGTTAACCACTGAGCCACGATGGGAACTCCTGAAAAGGCAAACATTCTTAAGCATAGCAATTTCACTGTTAGGAATTTATCTCACAGATATTATGGTGCTATCATGCACATATATATACACAAAAAAATTGTGTTCCTTATAATACTGTTTATATTAGCAAGAAATAGAAAAAATTTAAATTAGTCAATATGAGACTGGTTAAAAACTGATGGTACAACTACAGAATGAAATACTAAGCAGCCGTTAAAAAAAAACAAGGAGGAGTTCCCATCGTGGTGCAGTGGAAACGAATCCAACTAGGAATCACAAGGTTGCGGGTTTGATCCCTGGCCTTCTCAGTGGGTTAAGGACCTGGCACTCTGTGAGTTGTAATATATGGAGGTAACAGTCGCAGCTTGGATCCTGAATAGCTGTGGCTGTAGGCCAGCATCTGTAGCTCCAATTTGACCCCTAGCCTGGGAACTTCCATATGCTGAGGGTGTGGCCCTAAAAAGGCAAAAAAAAAAAAAAAAAAAGAACGAGGAGATCTCTATATTGTCAGGGTAGAGAAAGATGGCCAAGATTACTCTTAAATTAAAAAGCAAGTTGAAACAACAGGTATAAATGATTCTAGGGTTTATGAGCCTGCATGTGTTTAATGTGAATATATGCTTTTACATGCATTAAAATTTTCTGGAACGACAGGAGTTCCCTTCATGGCTCAGTGGTTAATGAACTGGACTAGGATCTATGAGGACAAGGGTTCGATCCCTGGCCTCCCTCAGTGGGTTAAGGATCTGGCGTTGCCGTGAGCTGTAGTGTAGGTTGCAGACACAGCTCAGATCCTGTGTTGCTGTGGCTGTGGCTGTGGTGTAGGCCAGTGGCTACAGCTCTGATTGGACACCTAGGCTAGGAACCTCCATGAGCTGTGAGTGAGACCCTAAAAAAAACCAAAAAAAAAAAAAACCCAAAAATTTATGGAAGAACACATAAGAAACTGCTAACAGTTTAACTCTGAGAGTAGAAATGGGTAGTTGGAGGAAAAGGGCATATATTTTTCTCTTTGTACTCATCTATTTTTACTTTATACTCTTCTATTTTAAATGTACCACAAATATGTAAGGTCAAACGTCAAAAGATTAAAATAAGAAAACAAAGAAGGAACAAAGTCACCAGATGATTTTTATGCAAATTAGTCTGCAAACTATACTAATGAACCATTATATTAATATACATATTCTTTTCCTTTTTTTTCTTTTTTAGGGCTGCACTTGCAGCATATGGAAGGTCCCAGGCTAGGGGTCGAATGGGAACTGCAGCTGCCAGCCTACACCATGGCCAGAGCAACGTGGGAGCCAAGCCTCATCTGTGACCTATACCACAGCTAGTGGCAACACTGGATCCTTAACCCACTGAGCAAGGCCAGGGATCGAACCCGCATCCTCACGGATACTAGTTGGGTCCGTAACCCACTGAGTCACAACAGGAACTCCTAATATACATTTTCTATTATGAAATAATTTAGTAAACCAACCCAACTGTAGAGAAAAAAATTAAGCTGTAACTTTAAATTAGTTAAGACCTTCTCCAAGTGTTATACAATACCCTGCTGGCTAATAAAAAATGATCACTAAAGCTGAATTCCAATGTGTTAGAAAACACGAGAAACCACTGCATTTTCTATCATATGTGTAATACTGGAAAGAACCTTAAGAAGAACTGAAATTCCAGATTGAAACACTTGATCAAAAGTTAGTAACTATGGAAATTTGCTTGATCCTAAGCGGTTATTTAAAAAGAACGAGGAGGGAGTTCCCGTCATGGTGCAGCAATAACAAATCTGACTAGTAACCATGAGGTTGCGGTTAACTCTAATATTATAACCAGTGAGTGCTATTTTACTAGGAACACAAAATATTATGTAACAAATAAAGAGTATCACTAACATATATTATGTGCCGGCACTGTGCTAATAAATAAGCATGTTTTGGGAGTTCCCTGGTGGCTCAGCAAATTAAGTATTAGATGTTGTTGCTCCTGTGGTGGTGAGGGTTTGATCCTTGGCCCAGGAACTACCAGCATGCAGCAGGGGTGGCCAAAAAGAAAAAAGAAAAAAAAAAAGGCATGTTTTAGGCATCATCTCATTTATTCCTAGGAATAACCATGCAGGATAATGTTATGATAAAAAAAGAGTTCTAGCCTTTACCTCAGCTTTTAGAAAGTAAGCTGTGTCATACTTGATAAGTTTGTTTAGGGTGGGGGCTGGTGACAGGATCTCTCTATTGAAAGGATATAATACAATGACTGACAGGATTAAGATGAAAGTTTAAATAAAGTTTATATGAGGTGATTGTCTCATTTACCTGAATGTATTATGGGAACAAATATTATGTCTAGGGAACACTTCCCTTTATCTGGTATCATAAAACACTTCCCTTTATCTGGTATCATAAAATAGCATGCCAATCTACCCTTTCTCCAATATTAACTGGATATGTTCAATTGGGACTAATAAGATTGCCCAAGCCTACAAGGTCATTAACTGCTGCACAACAGCCCCATGCAGAGCCAACCTGACCTTATGGCAAAAGCTAGTAAATGCCACCTAGCAAAAACTTCTGGGATTTGGGACCAGAAAAACCTCCATTTGATAGACAACCTACTCACCATTAGGTACAAGTGAGCTGCTCCCATGACTGAAACATAAAATAATCCTGAAATCTGCAATATCCATAATATCTTGGGTGATGTCAGAAACACATGGACTGTGCCAGAAAAGTTCCATAATAAAATGGAAATGGTTTGTGCAGAAACATGCAACCAGGGGAATGCAAAGAGGTACTCAGAGTACTCATAAGTAGGGAGGCAGGGAGCCTAGGGCCAATTTTGGCACCATCTGACAATCTGCCAGATTTTAGCATCACCTGGACAGTACCATATAAGCAGCTCTCTATTGATGGACAAAGAGCTGCTTGCTTTATGGACGGCAGTTGTAAGATAAATGGACTGTACTCTTTTTGGAAGGCTGTCGCTCTGACTGAAAAAGGCAAAAATAAATCAGGTTGGTGGATGGGCTTAACTACATCCTAGCTGCCACTATGTTTGGGCTTTAACCAACTCATAAGTGGTAGCCAATGGCCTGGTCATAAGGTCAGACAGAAGAGCAATGGAAAACTGGTCTATTACAGGGGTGCCCTATGGGGAATGGCCCTAAGGAAATAGGTATGGGAATCTGAGAAGCGTCTTAAAGTAGTCTATGTCTATGCCCACCAGGAGAAATCCTTTCTAGAAATGGAAGGTGACTGGTATCAAAGAGCAGATATTCCAATATGCCTGCTGGAGGTGGCCATCCAGGTCCATGGAATGAGTGCACATGGCAGTACTGCTGTAATGCAGTGATGGGCTGAATTTAGACACATTCCTTTTGCATTCTGAGGCACAAAATGCCAAAAAGAACTCTTTTATATGCCTGCAAGAGAAACAGACTGCAAATGGCTGTGGGGCAGATTCCCCTGAAATAAGGCCCAAGTCCAACACCTGGAATGATTTCAGTAGCCCCTGGAGGCTACGAATGGGCCCTGACAGGAATAGACATTATGCACTGAGCTTTGCTTACCTCATGGAGATCAAATATTCAGAGTACTATACAAGGACCAGAACAGACGATATTGCACTAATTCGGATTGCTGAGTCACATTTCTTCAGAGCAAGGAACATATTCTACAGCCCATAGGGTCTAACAATGGGTAAGGAAACATCCTCAGGTTAATGGTTTGACAGAGAAGTGGAAACAGCAGTTGAAACGTTTGTTATCTAAAATGGGGCTGGCGAGGGGGTTTAGTGGAGACAAGAATAAAGCTGGCTTACATGCCTTCATGGTGTGCACCATACTCAACATGAGCAGAACCAAGGGAGGGTCCACCACTAGGTAGATTCCTTCTCTTTTATGGGAGATTTGGGAAAAGGTGGAATGGGGGACAAGGCTGGTAGACTATGTAATTCTTCCCAAGGGGTAAGATGGTGGTACAACTATTCTTCTTCTTCCTTCTCCACATACCTCCACTTTTTACTCCTACCTAAAACAGTGATCTGAGGACCAGGATTGCCACCAAAGGTGCCAGAGCAGAGATGATTCCTAAGCGAGAAACTACAACTGTATCTTTAAACCTTCATGTCAGAATTCCTAAGGGCCTGATGAGGTAGGTTGTGCCTTCTTCATTCCATCTAGCAAAACTGCAGTTGAGAGAGAATTCGTATGTATTGCCAAGTGGTTGAGACAGCCCACTAATTCTGTGCCTAAATAAATCCACACCAAATGGATGGGAGTGGACTAAGGGGAAGCACACGCTAAACTAGTATTGGTGCCAGCAATCTGGACAGCACAGCAACAGAAAAGTTTGTGTACAACTGGAGAGGAGGAATGGTAACTGAGATAAAAGAATTAATACATGGATTATACAATGAGGGAAATTCAGTATCACATTGTTACCCTGAGAGAGGTTCAGATTAAGAAACAATATCATGGAGTTCCCGTCACGGCTCAGTGGTTAACGAACCCAACTAGTATCCATGAGGACATGGGTTTGATCCCTGGCCTTGCTCAGTGGTTTAAGAACCCGGCGGTGCTGTAAGCTGTGGTATAGGCCAGCAGGTAAAAATATGATTCGACCCCTGGCCTGTGAACTTGCATATGCTGTGGGTGTGGCCCTAAAAAGACCAAAAAAAAAAAAAGGAAACAGTATTGTCTTTTGTCTCTTTGAGAAAGGAAGGAAGGGGGCAAGACACAACCATTAAAAGAATAACACAGCCACTGAGGATACGACAAAAACTGATTAGAACCAAGTAGGCTCAAGATAGTGTAGTTAAGCCCTCACACACTCACTGTGATGCACTAGCATATGAAAAATGACACACTCATAGGCGCCATGACAATTCCCAGGCTGGCTGTAAAAGGCCAAAAAGTGTCCCATTACCTGGAAATCTCCACTCCTTTCCCCAGAATAGCTGAATGACCCAGCTCAAGAAAACTAATAACCCCATACCCCAGGGCCATTCTTGCCTCCTGAGACGGACTGTATTCTACCTATGGGATGTGTCTCTCTCTAAATAAACTTGCTTTCTCTTTACAATGACTCCCTCTTGAATTCTTTCCTGTATGAAGCCAAGGACCCTCACTGGGCAGCCTGTCCAATGGACTCACTCAAGACCTGGGACATGACCATTCCCTTGTTCCCCTTCTCCTGAAACATCCTGGATCAATTACATCAGGTTCCCGAAAGCAATATGTTGGTGAGACCATTCTTGCTTTCAGAACCTGATAAAGTCAAATGGAAGCCTGCAAGGATGAATGGACTGCCCTGGGAGACATTTTGGTGATAAGATATGATGATGAATTAGGATAACAGTTAAAGACTGAGACTCTAGTAGTAGGCCAGTATCTTTGACTCCTATTTTTCAGGTTGCATTTACTGCCCTTCTGTGATATGGTATAACACTGGCATTGTTGGTAAGGTTATAATACTGAGAGTGTACTGGTAAATTGAATTAAAGCATTGTTAGGATGGCGAGGAATGGAAAACAGTCTGAAGGAAGAACTGGATTTAGCTAATCATCAGCTAATTTCTATCATAAATAGCATTTTTTTTTGTCTTTTGTCCTTTTAGGGCCGCACCTGCAGCATGTGGAGGTTCCCAGGCTAGGGGTCCAATTGGAGCTATTGCTGCCAGCCTACGCCAGAGCCACTGCAATGCCAGATCCGAGCCGCTTCTGCGACCTACACCACAGCTCACAGCAACGCCAGATCCTTAACCCACTGAGTAAGGCCAAGGATCAAACCCACAATCTCATGGTTCCTAGTAGGATTCGTTTCTGCTGCACCACAATGGGAACTCATATCATAAATAGTTTTGCTTAAATTTATCACAAAATAGAAATAGCAGCAGATTGGGGTAGAATGGGAAGGAGTAATCAAATTGGTACAAAAATAAATAAATATGGAGTTCCCATCGTGGCGCAGTGGTTAACGAATCTGACTAGGAACCATGAGGCTGCGGGTTCGGTCCCTGCCCTTGCTCAGTGGGTTAAGGATCCGGCGTTGCCATGAGCTGTGGTGTAGGTTGCAGACGCGGCTCAGATCCCGCGTTGCTGTGGCTCTGGCGTAGGCCGGTGGCTACAGCTCCGATTCAACCCCTAGCCTGGGAACCTCCATATGCCGAGGGAGTGGCCCAAGAAATAGCAACAACAACAACAACAACAAAAAGACAAAAGACAAAAAAATAAAAAATAAAAAATAAATAAATAAATAAATAAATGTGTGTAATGGCTTTACAAAACGAATTTTCTGTTTGCTCAAACATACCCCTAGGTTACACTGGCTCCTCAAATGTTAGGCATATTCAAAACGATCATACTCCTATCTGCGTGTGTCACATAAATACTATACTAAATGAAGATGCCCAGGTAAACATGATTGTTTTTGTTTAAAAGAACCCTGGCTAAAGGCCAGGGGATGGTCAGTGTAGTAAAGAACTGGGCCTTGCCCAAAGGGGTCTGTCCTTTGCTCCCTTGCTGGGAAGTGACCCATATCAGTGATAGGAATGTTCAGAGTAAGTTAACAACATGTCTAAGGGTAGGACTGGCCACATCTCACATTCTTAGGTTGTGGCTGGCCACACTAGAAAGAACCATCAAGTTATTTAGGGTAGAACTTTGGGCTACATGGTATCAGTCAACCCAGAGGTGAGCAATGAATATAATCAATCCTATACTACAGAGCCCACTAAAAACTCTGGAACCAAAGCTCACCTGAGTCTGATTCTATGCATACTGTCACACACTGATGCTAGGAGGTCGTAATGCACCCTGACTCCATGGGTTAGGATACGGAAGCTCTGTGTTTGGAACACTCCTAGCCTCCATCTTACACATCTCTCTGATAGAGAACAGGATGCTCTGGGGTCCCTGTTTCTTTCTGCATTCTCAGTTTCTAGTTTGTAGGAAACAGGCTTCATTTAGGCTCCATGACCTTCCCTGAGTTCTAAAGAGTAGATTCAAATAGTTGCTAATTAAGGGAAGAGAAGGAATGTAGAAACAAGAAAGGAGCAGTCAAGAAACAATAGTGTAGCAGAGTCCTGGTTCCTCCTCAGGAATTTACAGAACCCTGCCCTCACCACTAACCTATCAGAAGAAAGCCTGCACAAAGTGGAAGATAATGAACATTCTGATCCCCTCCCCAAATGATTAACTGTGATTAGCTTCCCCTTTCCCTCTTTAAAAAAATGTCAGGGTTGGGTTTTTTGGACTTGAGTCTACCTTCTCCCAGGTTTCTTACAGCTCCTGAATAAAGCAACCTTTCCTTTTGAACTGTGGATGAACCTGAAATCAGTAATACCTCCTTTGACTGACTTTAATCCATATCTTTTCCTTATAAAAACCGTAACTGTGACTATAGCAACTTCCATTCAGTGAGTTCTGTGAGTTCCACCTAGCATGTTATCAGATCTAAGAGTGGTAATGGGATACCCTCCCCCTAAACTTACAGTTGGTATTAGAAATGAGAGCAGATGGGGAACTGTGCATCCAAACTCTGTAGTCTAATTCCAGGTAGGTAGGTACTCTCATTAACTCATTCTACAATGACAAAAGCAAGGTGTAGAGAGCAGGTAAACTGCTAGAGAGGGCGAGCTTCTAAGCTGCAGTGCTAGAACACACAAAACCCTGACCTGGCTGACTTCATGCCCACCCTTCAGTTTTTACACTGCTTTATATAAGAGGATCAAAACTTAGTACCAAGCAGTAGATGGATGAGTATTTCACTGCTATGTTGTACCTCACTAGTATGACATATTTAACATTTTTCCTCTTCTCATACCAAACCTGAACCAAAGTAATTATAGTTAACTATTTAGCACAGATTAACAATTATTACCTGTTTTGTGCGGTGAATGTTTCCCTCTGAGGATGAAGATCACTGTAAACAACCCTGATGAGATCATGCTGACACAATGCCCCTTCTGTCAAAGCCATGGATCCGATTGTTGAGGGCTACAAAAACAAGGTAAAGTATGAGACTGTGTCTCCTAAAGGAAGTAAAAATCTCTATCATGTAAGTATACTTAATTCCGTCTCAACAAAAGGCAGTTTAAGACCATTTATTCTCCTCTTTTAAAACCTCTTCCATTTTTCTTTTTTTTTTTTTTGCTTTTTAGGGCCACACCCATGGCATATGGAGGTTCCCAGGTTAAGGGTCTAATTGGCGCCGGCCTACACCACAGCCACAGCAACACCAGATCCAAACCACGCCTGCAACTTACACTACAGCTCACAGCAACACTTATGAGGCCAGGGATTGAACCCACAACCTCATGGTTCCTAGTCAGATTCATTTCTGCTGAGCCACGACAGGAACTCCCATTTTCTTTGTTGTTGTTGTTGTTGTCTTTTTTTCAGGGCCGCAACCGTGGCACATGGAGGTTCCCAGGCTAGGAATCGAATCGGAGCTGCAACTGCCAGCCACAGCCACAGCAACTCGGGATTCAGGCCGCTTCTGCAACCTATACCACAGCTCACGGTAACGCCAGATCCTTAACCCACTGAGCGAGGCCAGGATTGAACCCATGTCCTCCTCATGGATACTGGTCAGGTTTGTTACTGCTAAGCCATGACAGGAACTTCCAGTTCCATTTTTCAATTATATACATTCTATAGCTCTTTTTAAAAAATTATATATAAACATATGAGACTAAAAACATCTTTATTTTTTGAAATATTACAGACTGAATCTATATTTAGGACATAGAATAAGGAAAGACTAAAGTCTGTAAATACATCAATTCTAATTTGTTTGTTTCCAGAACACAGAGCACTCCTTGGGTCTATGCATTCAAACTTGGAGGTTTAACTTCAGATAGCTTGGTACTCTCATTAATCCCATTCTACAGTGAAGAAAGCAAGGTGTAGAGTTACAATTATAATACAAACAAAACCAAGATCAAATGTCTCTTTAACAGTGACATAATTGATTTCATGTTTCTACAGTTAGAACTGTCCATTTGTAAATGTTCGCTATCTTCTATTTTATAATATGATAACACAGAATATATTTAAAATATATTACTCAGAAATGTTCTATGCTAAAATGACTCTTGATTAAATATGAGGCATTCTATTTCCAACACACAAAGAAGTCCCAAGAAAATTAATTAAGAAAATAAAAACTGCATAGAGCTATGAGGCAAGTGAATACTGTCTGTTGATAAGAAAATAGAACATAATTTTTAGGCTATTGGTGAAGTTCCTTTAAATGCTTTCCTCACCACTTTATGTACTAAAGGCCACTACAGGTCAGAAGCTTGATTCATAACATATATACTTAAAGAGAGACAGAAGGAGCTTGCTCAACAGGAGTCATCTACCTATATAACTATCAATGTTTTCATGTTCTTCAACCAAATAAATATAAGTAAAATCAGAAGTGTAATGTTACTGAACAGCTAGAGGGCATCAACTGAACTCCTTTTAAGTGGAAACAATTACAATGTTAATATTCTTCTACTTAGTCATTTTCCTAAGAACAAATCAACCCAACATAGATGACTCATAATTAACATGGAAAAAATTGAGGAATATTTTTGAAAATTCATAAAAGACTAATAAAAAAGACTGAAAATGATACTGGTGGAAAAATGAAGAAGAAATAAACAAGAACTAGAGGAGGGAGTTCCTGTCATGGTTCAGCAATACTGAAGCCAACTAGTATCCATGAGGATGTGGGTGCGATCACTCAGTGGGTTAAGGATCCGGCGCTGTCTGGAGCCATGGTGTGGGTCACAGACGTGGCTCAGATTCCTCGCTGCTGTGGCTGGCTGTGGCACAGGTAGGAGGCTGCAGCTCCAATTTGACTCCTAGCCGGGAACTTTCATATGCCATGGGTGTGGCCCTAAAAAAAAGTTAAAAAGTTAAAAAAAAAAAAAAAGGAACTAGAGGAAAATTCTTCATTAATTACTCTCTCTTGAAAACAGCTCAACTTTATATCACTAATAACAAACATCTACTTTTAAGAGACAAATGTGTAAAGATGTATTACTCAAAATAATTTTTTAAAAAATTCTGCCTTTCCAGTCTTACCTCGTGGTATATTGAAGGCTTAGATAAGGAAGGGATAGTAAAGGACAGAACTTTATTGTTTCCATCTTTATCAGCAATTTCCTACAGTTAAAAAAAAAGCAAAGATAAATACAGGATACAGGACTGCACTATAAGAAATAATACTTTATTAATTTAACAAATATATTAGTGGCAATTGAAGAAGAGTTTTAGAAACAGTAATATATAAAAATACTATTAACAGGTTATTATTATAACCCATTAGCAAATTTGAAAACTTTGGTAGTTATCCTTTGACAGCTATCAAGAGATTTAATACTATAATCAAATACACCATGAGAACAAAGACATGAAGCAGGCACACAAATAAATCTTTATGTTAAATTTACATACAGGGCAGGTCAGATCTTTTAGTAGAATACAAGGCTGAGTTTAAAAGATTAAAATTAAACATCTTAGCCAAGAGGTACACACTTATTATTTTGTTGTTTTCTGTTAAAACAGAAAGAATCTTGACTAAAAGAAAATCTTAAGAATTATTCAGCAATAAACTAATGACCTGTAATCAGCTACATATTAACATAATTAATACTAGTCTGAGTGGTTAAACCTAAGTTCATATTTTTGTCATTTTTACTTAAGTACAAAAACATCTTGTGATTTTAAAAAGCATTCAAGGGAGTTCCCGTCGTGGTGCAGCGGTTAACAAATCCGACTGGGAACCATGAAGTTGAGGGTTCGATCCCTGGCCTTGTTCAGTGGGTTAATGATCCGGTGTTGCTGTGAGCTGTGGTGTAGGTTGCAGACGTGGCTCGGATCCTGTGCTGCTATGGCTGTGGCTGTGGCTGGCAGCTACAGCTCTGACTAGACCCCTAGCCTGGGAACCTCCATATGCCGTGGGAGCGGCACAAGAAATGGCAAAAAAAAAAAAAAAAATTCTATTTTTCACTGAAAAGCTCACTGACATCCATTTCTACACTCTCTAGCATCTCCAATTTTCTAGAGGTACCAATAAACATCTACCTACAGATGCCAGCAACTAAAGGGGTGAAATGCTCTTCCTGCACTGCTCCTTTTCCCCACTGTCTTAGTCTATTTCTTTTAAAACTCATAAGAGTATATATAACTGCCATAAAATCCAGAGAGAGAAGATTGCCCTTAGTAGACCTAGAAGGCAATCAGAGAGTGAGAAGTTGCATAGCATAACAGAAACAATAAAACAACTATTGTCACCAAAGCACAAAGCCAAACGAACTTCCCTCTAGAGCTCGTTTCTGAATTTAATATAAGAAAGGAGAGTAACAGTTACACATGAGCAGTGGCCAAAACTCTTAATTGTGGCAGGAAACTAGTTTAAAAATCCCTAGAGAGATCATTTAACTACTCTGTAGTCATACTAATTACCACATCTGGGCCACTGTGCATCAGAGAAAGTCTATGCTAAGACTGAATGGACCTGATTAAAGTTAGGTAACAAAATTTTAAAGTAAGCCAAACACTTTTGATTTACATTTGTATATATCTAAGGAGAAAGATGCTCTGGAATTTGTTTAAGTTGAGGGAAATATAAAACTCTCCCTGGAGAGGAGTTCCCGTCGTGGCACAGTGGTTAACGAATCCGACTAGGAACCATGAGGTTGCGGGTTCGGTCCCTGCCCTTGCTCAGTGGGTTAACGATCCGGCGTTGCCGTGAGCTGTGGTGTAGGTTGCAGACACGGCTCGAATCCCCTGTTGCTGTGGCTCTGGAGTAGGCTGGCGGCTACAGCTCTGATTAGACCCCTAGCCTGGGAACCTCCATATGCTGTGGGAGCGGCCCAAAGAAATAGCAAAAAGACAAACAAAAACTCTCCCTGGAGGTATTGGAAGCAAAGGAGAAGTGCTGGGGAGAGAAAGAAGAAAAAAGAAATAAATACATGAAAGAAATCCAATGTGGTAAGAAAAACCAAGCACCACAGAGAAGAGAGAGCACAAATATCAAGGGAATTAAAAGAAGACAGAACCCTGAGGTTACATTTCTGATATATAATTGAGTAATTTTTAAATAGCATACCATTTTTGAGATGCCAAAAGATAATTAAACCACAGCACCAACAACTACTGTCAATAATTTGTCAGGCATCCCACTATGCAAGATTTTTTTCTTCATTGTACCACTACCGAGTTTTATTACACTAAACAATAAAAATGATAGCTTAATGTGAAACATAATCTAAAACACTAAACTCGATAATTTACAACATTTACTAAGTGCCTGTGCTACGCACTAAAGACACAGTGATATATGAAATAATTTCCTACTTTAAAAGGCAGGAAAATAGGAGTTCCTGTCATGGCACAGTGGTTAACGAATCCAACTAGGAACCACGAGGTTGCAGGTTTGATCCCTGCTCTTGTTCATTGGGTTAAGGATCCGGCCTTGCTGTGGCTGTGCTATAGGCCAGCGGCTACAGCTCCAATTAGACCCCTAGCCTGGGAACCTCCATATGCCGAGAGAGCGGCCCAAAGAAATGCCAAAAAGACCCAAAAAAAAAAGTAGGAAAATAAAGAATTTTATACCTAGACCAGCTTTTTATTTAAAAACTCACTTTTGTGATACTACTACTACTAATAATGGTAAACAGTTAAAAAACACCTCAGGCAACATGCTGGGTTCTCTCTATTTTTTTAATCCTATTAACAATGTTTTATTTCTTTTACAGAGCACAACTGAAGTCAAGACATTAAGTAACCTGCCTAGATTTAGCCTGTCTGAAAGAGAATATGTGATTCCAAAGATCAGGCTGCTTCCTTCAGATAAGTATTCTAGTGATGGAAATGATTTTAATGATTTTTTTAAGGTATAATAATACTTGGAGTTCCCATCGTGGCACAGTGGTTAGCAAATCCGACTAGGAACCATGAGGTTGCGGGTTCGGTCCCTGCCCTTGCTCAGTGGGTTGACGATCCGGCGTTGCCGTGAGCTGTGGTGTAGGTTGCAGATGCGGCTAGGATCCCGCGTTGCTGTGGCTCTGGCGTAGGCCGGTGGCTACAGCTCCGATTCCACCCCTAGCCTGGGAACCTCCATATGCCGCAGGAGCGGCCCAAAGAAATAGCAAAAAGAAAAAAAAAAAAAAGGTATAATAATACTTAGAGGAATGAATACTGGTGCAAAAGAATATTTATTTATTGTGAGACTCAGTGTTTTGTGGGGTACTTTATTATCTCAACTATAAACTATATTACATGGAGTGTTTGTTTACAGTGAATACATAGAATATAAGAATTCGAAGGGCAGGAATTTCAATACCACACCCCTAAACTGTGCCCCATGAGAGAAAAAAAAGAAAAAAACCAAAACCCAGAATAATAATAATGTTAATGTTTAAGATACTTAAGAACTCCTTAGAAGAAAAATGTTTCATAAACATATAGTATCAGATACCTAAGGTATTATCAAATGATTATTAAAAATAAACTTAGGAGTTCCCATTGTGGCTCAGTGGGAACAAACTCAACTAGTATCCACGAGGATATGGGTTCAATCCCTGGCCTTGCTCAGTGGGTTAAGGATAAGGCTTTGCCATGAGCTATGGTATAGGTCACAGACAGGGCTTGGATCCTGCACTGCTGAGGCTGTGGTGTAGGCCAGCAGCTACAGCTCTGATTCCACCCCTAGCGCGGGAACTTCCATATGCCGCAGGTGCTATGGCCATAAAAAAAGACAAATAAATAAATAAATTGTAAAAGTTTTAGAAGGTCCCATTGTGGCTCAGTGGGTTAAGAATCTGACTAGTATCTATGAAGATACAGGTTTGATCCCTGGCCTCACTCAGTGGGTTAAGGATCCAGCATTGCAGTGAGCTGCAGTGTAGGTCGCAGATGCGGTTCGGATCTGGCATTGCTGTGGCTGTGGTGTAGGCTGGCAGCTACAGCTCAGATTTGACCCCTAGCCTGGGAACTTCCACATGCCATGGGTACAGCCCTAAAAAGACAAAAAAAGTTTTTAAATGCAAGGCATTAATAAATATTGGTCAAATAATCTAAAAAAATAAGCCATAAAATATTAGTAATGTTATCAATTTTAATAATTTCACCTACTTTATAAAATGTGTTACCCTCAATTACTTATTAAACACCTATGTACTCAATTTAATTAATTCAAATAAGTTATTCAACAGACATTTAAATTTATTTTTCTCTAAATATTCTTTAAGTATTATTTCAGAGGGCTTTTAAAAATATTTAATTTTCCCAAACTACGTATTTTCCACTTACCAAATTGTAAATTCCTAACAGAAGTGCTTCAATGCAACCATTACTCTGCCTGTCTCGGCTAACTGTAAGCCGTAAATAAACCCACATTAATTCTGGCAAGAACTGCAGTGTGAATCTCTTAAGTCGAACTTCAGAGCTACGATAAAGTTCAAACAGCTGGTGGCAGACAGGCTCCAGGAGCTAAAAAGAAAATAAAATGCATCAGTTATTTCCATTCTTTTGCCTGTGACTGTATTTTCTTAAAAGCACATATACTTGTATAATATTTAAAAAATAGTCAATATTAATTTTTACTTATTCTGAATCAATGGAACCAAAACCTCAACCTCTATGCACACAGACTACACATAAAACTGACCAATCCACTAGCTCTAAGAAGTACTTCAGGAGTTCCCATAGTGACTTAGCAGTAAGGAACCCAACTAGTATCCATGATGATGCAGGTTCGATGCCTGGCATTGCTCAGTGGGTTAAGTATCCAGCTCGGTGTTGCCATGAGCTATGGTGTAGGTTACAGATGTGGCTTGGATCTTGTGTTGCTGTGGCTGTGGTGTAGACCTTCAGTTACAGCTCCAATTCGACCCCTAGCCTGGGAACCTCCATATCCTGCAGGTGTGGCCCTAAAATTAAAAAAAAATAATAAAAAAAAGACGTACTTTGTGCTTATATAGTATCGATATAACTTTAAATAAACTATCCTTTTAACTTATTAGTTCTTTAACCAATGTACTACTTTATATTTAGTGAGTTTCCTTTTCTGTTCTTACCAACCCTTACTGTCCTTCATTTTTTAAAGTTTCTATTGGAAGAAAACAAAATAAATTCAAATGACCTTGTTAGAAATAAACTTTAAATCTCAAATTAGATTATTATTTAAATTATATACCACTCAGCAGACAAAGGGGATTTGGCAATACGTAACATGTGGACATCCAAAATGCTAGCTAATATTTTAAATGTATACAAGTAAAATAGATTACTTTTATGTTTTAAATCTGACAAATTCTACTAAATATATTTATTGGAAATATTTTGAAAAGGAGGAGGTATAAGTATACAGAAACAGCTTTTCCAACATGACTCAAAGAGAACTTCATAATTGCAATAACTAAAGAAAGTGAGCAGTTTTGGAGTTCCTGTTGTGGCTCAGTGGTTAATGAATCCAACTAGGAACAATGAGGTAATGGGTTTGATCCCCGACCTTGCTCAGTGGGTTAAGGATCTGGCATCGCCCTGAGCTGTGGTGTACGTCACAGACGAAGCTTGGATCCCATGTTGCTGTGGCTGTGGCATAGGCTGGCAGCTACAGCTCTGATTTGACTCCTAGCCTGGGAGCCTCCATATGCCATGGGTGTGGCTCTAGAAAAGACAAAAAAAAAAAAAAAAAAAAAGAAAGAAAAGAAAAGCAGTTTAAATAAACCTCCCCCTTTCCCCTAAACATGTACTGCTAATTTGGAATGGTTTTGTTAGAATAACTGCAGAGTACAAAACTGGCTATGATTTTAAAGTGCAGATAAAACACTGAGAGGAAACTATAAAATAATGTTTAAATTAAAATTTAACATTAGCTTTTATAAAAAGGAATAATTCAATAATTTATATGCTTACCTCTATTCTGAATGATAATAATAATGTGTGTATACACACACATACACACACACACACACACACAGAGAAATCTGCTTGAATGTAGTTATATATGTTGGTAATACCTAACACTTGAGAACAAAGTCATTACTTTCACAATTGTAAATTAAAAATCAACAAATCTGGAGTTCCTGTTGTGGCTCAGCAGGTTAAGAACCCAACTAGTATCAATGAAGATGTGGGTTTGATCCCTGGTCTCACTCAGTGGGTTGAGGATTTGGCATTGAGCCACGAGCTGTGATGTAGGTCGCAGATGAGGCTTGGATATATGGTGTTGCTATGGCTGTGGTGTAGGCCAGCAGCTGCAGCTCCCATTCGACTCCTAGCCTGGGAACTTCCATGTGCTGAACCTGTGCCCCCTACTCCCAAATCAACAAATCCTATGCTGACTGCATAGTTAACCTATTTATCCTGGATGGAATTCTCTGCTTCCTCAACTTGAGTGTTTTCTTTAGAATGCATAAGCAATGAGGTCCTATATACAGCACAGGGAACTATATCCAATCTCTTGGGGTAGAATATGATGGAAGATAGTATGAGAAAAAGAATGTATATATATGTATAACTGGGTCACTATGCTGTATAAGAATGGACAGCACTGTAAATCAACTATACTCTAATTTAAAAAAAACCCACATATTTAGATGAGCTAAGCTTAGTGCTTAATAAATGACTCTGTACTAAAAAAATTAACATCTCCCCTGTCTAGCAACTACTAAATCCTTTATATAAAATTACTATCATAGGATTTAAAATCTTAAAAAAAAAATTCTCTCCTTTTACACTGAAGTCTAGACTAGTCATACAATTTGCCCAAGGTCACAGAAATCAGTGCTGGAGAAAGACACTAGAATTCAGGTCTTTTGACACCAAAGTGACGTTCTCACTAAACTGAATTTTATAAGCCAGAATGGGGTAGAGGAGGAGGTGAGTGTTGTTTAATTATAAGCGATATATTCCATGCAGTGCCAATAATGAAGCAATAAACTTTTGAAAATGGCCAATTGCTAGCAACTTCTAAAAGTACTGACAACAACATTTGGCTCTTTAGGGGAATTAAACATTGTTGCTCTCATAAATTTATGTATTAAAAATATATGTTCAGGGAGTTCCTGCTATGGCACAGTGGGTTAAGAATCTGACTGCAGCAGTCCGGGTGGCTCCAGAGGCGTGGGTTCGATCCACAGACTGGCACTTGGGTTAAAGGATCCTGCATTGCCGCAGCTGCAGCATAGGTCACAGGCGCCTGGGATTCAATCTCTAGCCTGGGAACTTCCATATGGCATGGGTACAGCTATAAAAATTTTTTTAAAAAGTCCATGTTTCAAATCTACTTTCCGCTTTAGTAAAAGACTCTAAAATTCCCTCCTCTAAATTTTATTAGCCATGGTACAATTACAACTTGTCCATGTAATTTTTATCTCTTATTTATACCTTACATTTCTTCCTCGGCAGCAAGTACACTGCCATTAGAGACTATATTTTAATAATCACTGCAAAATACAGAGTTACTAGAATTATTACTCTTGCTTCTTTTAAAAAGGAAGAAGGAAGAACGGCTGGCAATCCAGTAAATTTTAATCAGATACCACTGCAAAATGAGACTGTTAAAAACTCGCCAATATGTTCAGTTAAAATCTTTAATTCTAAGCATATGAATCATGCCAACGTATTCTGTTTCTATCATAAACGACCTCTCCTAAATGGTGCTATCACGTACATCAAAAGATGTTAAAAATCATTATCTTTTGGTTTTAAAAAAAAGCTTAAGAATAAATGAAACCTTTCCCAAACTTAGCAAACAGTTTTAACAAGATAATTACTAAGAGACATGCTATATGATGAATGCATTGAGAATAGTTTGGGCGGAGTAATGGAGTCTGAACCTGATGAGTGGGTTAAAGAAAAAAATGTGAGGTGAGGAAGTGGGAACAGGTAGACAGAGGCTACGAATAAGCAATACTTTACAAAGTTCATTGGGAAGAAGGAGCCAAAAATGGGGTGGATAATAAAATAGGAGGCAAAACTAAGGTTTTTAATAAATAGAATATGGCTGTTTATCATATTCCTTTCATCAGGAAATGACAGAGGAAAGAGTGGGGATATTACAGGAGCAATCTGTGAGGTGGTTAGAGAAGAGAGGATCCAGGAGGCCTAAACAGAAGAGATGGCCTTTGATACAACTGGGACACTGTATTCACTGAACAGGAGAAATGGGAGGAATGTGTGGGCAGAGATGCTGGTAGAGGGGTAAATTTGAATGGGAAAATAGAGTTTGCAACTATTTTCTCCATTAATTTAAAAAAAATTTGTAAACATTTTAAAAATTAAAAAAAAATTAAAAATAAAGTAAAATAAATGGAAATGAATCCGACTAGGAACCATGAAGTTATGGGTTCAATCCCTGGCCCTGCTCAGTGGGTTAAGGATTTGGCATTGCCGTGAGCTGTGGTATAGGTCGCAGACGTAGCTTGGATCCTGCATTGCTATGGCTGTGGCGTAGGCCGGCATCTGTAGCTCCAATTTGACCCCTAGCCTGGGAACCTCCATATGCCAAGGGTGTGGCCCTAAAAAGCAGTAACTAAGTAAATAAATAAATAAATAAAAATAAAAAATTATTTTGGCTGTGGCATGCAGCACAAATGTAGGATCTCCGACAAATGTAGGTTCCAAAGAGACCGAACCCAAGCTACAGGGGTGAAAGTACTCAGTCCTAACCAGTAGACCACCAGGGAGTTCCCTATTTTCTTCTTTTATAATGACACCAGAAAGCACTGAAAATGAGGAAGGACAGTGAGAGTGTGTGGGAAAAGAAGGTTAAAAAGAACAGTGGGACAGTGTACCAAGAAGTATCATATGCTCACTTAGGATTTGTAGTCCTGCAATTAAAATGGAGAAAGTCAACAAAATTGTTTTCTCTAGGTATGTTCAGCCGCTCAGGTACAGATACGACATAGATGGATGGCCAGGTTTTATTCAAAGGATATCCAAAGGATTTTGCCCAAAGAATATGAATTATCGAGAGGCAAAGGAGCTGAGAATGTTTGCAACGGCATGACTGTAATGATGGACCATGAAAATTTAGCTAAGAAAAGAAGGAAGGGGATTCAGAGGGGGAATCAAATCATGAAAAAGTGACTGGGTTATTGGTCTCCTTTAAGTGGAAGAACTGCTAGAGTGACTAAGGGAGCTGGAATGAGGGAAAGGAGAAAAATAAAGCAACATGTTGGTCTAGAGATTAAAATAAGCTATAGTACAGGTTGGCCATGATATGCAATATTAAACTTTGAGCAAATATACTTTCTTAACTTTCATGGTACTTAAAGCAAAATTGCTTTTAAGACTGTTATGAGTTTTAATTAATACAATGTATAGCACGTAACAATTTTCTGAAATAATTTCTTATTAAATCAGGATTAAAAGGGCCCTCCTTCCAGGACTAAAGTCCAGAATTACTTTGAGATTCTCTAGAGCTTAACATTCTGTTTTTTTGAAGTATGAACACATATTTATGACCTGACAGGAGAAAGGATGGAAAGATAGACCTATTCTAGCAACTGGCTAATTATAATGATTGTTGGGTCTTGAGCCTGAGTCGCTTAAATTGTAATTTTTTCCATTTCTAGCCTTGACAAAGTCTCACATGTTAATATTATGAAGTATGACATTATAAAGCAAAGTATAAAAGAAAAAAGGAAGTCAATACTTTTTATAGACTTGTGAGTCCTAATGAAAATACAGCATTTCAGAATCTCATTTTGTATTTCACTATTCTTCTCATCAGTATTTATTAAGTTTTCATTATGCACATGACAAAATACTAGATTCTGGAGAATTAACAAATATACAATATATGACTACTGCCCATGAAGAGCTTATAATTGAAAGAGAAACCATAAAACAAATACATTTTAATAAGCAAAGCTTAATGTTAAGACAGTGCAAAACAAAGGATAGGGAATACATACATTCAATATTCACACAAAATTTTGAAAACTCCTGACCAAGAAAGATATGTATATATGTCCATTACACACCTAAAGTTATAAAACATTCATAAATACACAGCAAGAGTAAAAGAAGCAAATGAATCCTGCAATTGCTGCTGCAAATAGCAACAGATGCAAGCCTAACTGAGAGCCAATCCAAGTTTAGGAGATAAGAAAGAAAGAGGTCAATAAGCAAGCTTTTAGTGATAGGACAAAAATGAAGATGCACTTTAAGTTAAGCTGCTGGTTAGGAGATGATTACCTGAACTTCTTCAAACTCACTCCAGTACACAGCAGAGGCACTCTTGGAGGCTGTATCTGGGAAGATAAGAAGCTACTTTCCTGTGTGTTCCTTTCATTTTCATTTTAAAGCATACACGAATCCAGTGGTGATAAAACTATATGTCATACTATTGTGTTCATGGAAAGATAATGTGTGTATTTTGTATAAATTAATATAGAGAGGCAATAGTTGCATTTCTTTTTCCCCGTCTAGCAAGGCTGAATAATAGTAACCTCTTATTCTCAGTTTATTTGCTCTTGACTATTTAGGCTTTCTCTGATCATTTTCAAGCTAATGCTAAGCAGCATCATTTCATGTTACCAGTTTGATCGGATTCACTGATTAGAGTGGTTACACACAGTTCTATATTGTCAATAAAAGGAACACAAACCATACTTAAAATAGGTAACTCTCAATCACTGCAAGGTTAAAAATTTGACTTCCGGGAGAGGAAACATTCCAGTATAGGAAATGGAGAAAAGTTTCAAATTAAATGAATAATCTACTAAAATGGTGGTCACTCAAATCAAGAATCAAAACATAGTGGCCTTAATAGGACCAAATTTGATCAAAACGTTAAAAAATATGGAGAGGGAGGTCTTGGGGAAAGCCAAAGCAACTATCAGAATGAAAAACAGCAGAAAGAAAGTTTTCCAGTTCCATAAGAAGGATTGAAAAAAAAAGAGGGAAAACTACAAAACTTACATATGTGCTTTAATACACATATTTCATTATGTACTAGACAGAAATTACTTTTCTTATAAACTCTCTTACCTCATTATTCGAATCCTGAATAACTTTATAGAGGGCAGGTACCAGTGTTTTTTTCCGGTGTAAAGTTGCTGCATAATTGGTGATCTGAGTGTCAGGTAATGCCTAAAAGAAATATCAAAGAAAAACAAAAGTGAAATTAATATCTGAGAAGTGAGGAACTTTGTTTTACTTGGGTTCTTCTTGAAAAGATTTATAATAGCAACGACTATGAAAAGTAAAAAAATTAATACAAGAAGTAACCATCAGAGTTAATAAACTAGTTAAGACGTATTACAATTCTAAGTATTTAACCATGAAAAATGATTAGAAATCACATATTACACCAAGATTTAAGTTTAAGGTGAATAAGTCCCCTTAAACTAATCTAGTCTAAAAAACAGTATGGGATGCATTTCTTTTCTTTTTTTGGCCATGCCCGAGGCGTGCAGAAGTTCCTGGGCCAGAGTTCAAACCCATGCCACAGCAGCAATCGGAGATCTTTAACCCACTGAGCCACTAGGGAACTCCAAGTGGGATATACTTCAATTTGTGTATTTTATGTTCACAAAACACTTATTTCCATAGTGTTCATAAATTAGATAGTTTTCAATCAAATCAAAGAGTGATTTTTAATCATAGGGAATAAAAACATAAGGCACAAATCCAATTTCCATGCCTTACTGAAGTTTAGAGGTTCCTCTCTTTTACTGAATTATATCTTAAAATTTACATATCACCTTATCAATCCTAACAGTTTTATTTTTATATATTACCTTCTAATCATTATTCACATTAGTGCCTTTTTAAAGAGTGCAACTACATAAATACGTTCTTTTTGTGTGAATTTTTTTCATATTTTAAAAAATTCTAGTTGATTTAGTGTTTTAACATAGAAACATGTCACTTTATATTTCGTCACCCCCAGTTCATATCATAATTTTTGTTTCAGTTTCTACATGAATACATACACACTGAATTACTGACATAGAGAATCAAACGACACATTCTTATCCGCAATCCAATTTACCTTGAATTCTGATAACCATTCTTCCACAACAGCACGTTCAGATCCCAGCATCTTCTTCTATCTTCTATTCCTCTTTTCTCTCTGAAAGAAAAAAGCACTGAACTTGAGGGGAGCATTACTTACTACTACAGATAAATGATATGTGCCTTTCACTAAAGGAGAAACTCATCTAGTATACATTTTAGAAAAGGAGGCTTACTTTTTTTTTTTTTTGTCTTTTTGCCATTTCTTGGGCCGCTCCCACGGCATATGGAGTTTCCCAGGCTAGGGGTCGAATCGGAGCTGTAGCTGCCAGCCTATGCCAGAGCCACAGCAACGCAGGATCCGAGCCGCATCTGCAACCTACACCACAGCTCTCAGCAACGCCGGATCCTTAACCCACTGAGCATGGGCAGGGACCAAACCCGCAACCTCATGGTTCCTAGTCGGATTCGTTAACCACTACCACTGCGCCACGACGGGAACTCCTTACTTTTAAACTAGTGTTCAAATAAAACAAAACTGTTTATAAGAAATAACTTCTGGAGTTCCCGTCATTGCTCAGTGGTTAGCGAACCTGACTAGCATCCATGAGGACTCGGGTTCCATCCCTGGCCTCGCTCAGTGGGTTAAGGATATGGCATTGCCGCGAGCTGTGGTGTAGGTGGAAGATGCAGCTTGGATCTGGCATTGCTGTGGCTGTAATGTAGGCTGGCACCTACAGTTCTGATTGGACCCCTAGCCTGGGAACCCCCATATGATGCTAGTGCAGCCCTAAAAAGACCAAAAGAGAGCAAGTAAGTTCTGGAGTTCCTGCTGTGGCTCAGCAGTAACAAACCTGACTAGTATCCATGAGGATGTGGGTTCGACCCCCAGCCTCACTCAGTGGGTTAAGGATCTGGTGCTGACGTGAGCTGCGGTGTAGGTTGCAAACACAGCTCAGATATTGTGTCGATGTGGCTGTGGTGTAGTCTGCAGACACAACTCAGATGTTGTGTTGATGTGACTGTGGTGTAGGCCTGTAGCTGCAGCTCTGATTTGACCCCTAGCCTACGAACTTCCACAACGTTGCAGGTGTGGCCCTAAAAAGCAAAAAAAAAAAAAAAAAGAAAAAAGAAAAAAAATTCTATTCTTAATGATATGTTTGAAACCCATTTTCCTAATGCTTTTCTATTTTCCCCACAATTATACTGCAAAGTAGCAAAAACAAGTTAACTAAGTATAATCAAACTGCACATTACCCAAGACAAAGGCATCACCTATGCTTGAAGTTTTTATCAAACATACAACTGGAATAAGTTATACATGACAGAACAAATCATGTGACAGATTATAAACGACAAAGATAAAAAAGCTAGAGAAACTATCACAACGTTGTAAACCAACTATGATTCAATAAAACTTTTAAAAATGGGGGAAAAATCTAGAAATCGAGGGTCATATATTCAGAAAACTGATTATAAATGTATATATACTGTTCAAAACAAGACCTTTGAAGGAGGTAGATTTATGTTTTCTAAAATGGAAAAATGTCCTGGTAGCCAAAGCAAGCAGTAAAACAGTACATAAGCTATAATTCCACTAAAAATTATGTAAGATGGGAAAAAAGCCTGGAAGCACATACAAATATATACCAAACTATTAAGTGTTTGCCTCTGAGGGAAGGATTACTGAGAATATTCTAATTATGTAACTTTGAATTAAAAAAAATAAAATTAAGGAGTTCCCATTGTGGATCAGTGGTTAACAAATCCGACTAGGAACCATGAGGTTGCGGGTTCGATCCCTGCCCTTGCTCAGTGGGTTAAGGATCCGGCGTTGCCCTGAGCTGTGGTGTGGATCGCAGACGTGGCTCAGATCCCGCGTTCCTGTGGCTGTGGTGTATGTAGGCCGGTGGCTACAGCTCCAGTTAGACCCCTAGCCTGGGAACCTCCATATGCCGAGGGATCGGCTCAAGAAAAGGCAAAAAGACAAAAATAAATAAATTAATTAAATTAAATTAAATTAAGCATGTATTTTTTTTTGTCTTTTTAGCTATTTCTTGGGCCACTCCCGCGGCATATGGAGGTTCCCAGGCTAGGGGTCCAATCGGAGCTGTAGCCACTGGCCTACGCCAGAGCCACAGCAACGTGGGATCCAAGCCGCGTCTGCAACCTACACCACAGCTCACGGCAACGCCGGATCGTTAACCCACTGAGCAAGGGCAGGGAGCGAACCTGCAACCTCATGGTTCCTAGTCGGATTCGTTAACCACTGCGCCACGACGGGAACTCCAGGCTGACTTGTTAATATCACTTATAACTTCTTCTCTTTCTAACACCTCGTTATTGCTAATGAGTTCAGTGGACCACAAGATTAATAGAAAAAAGACTAAATTTTACATCCTCTTTGAGAAGTACTCCAAAAAAGGAGGTAAACACTTTTAACAAAGATATCATCACGTAAGGAAAAAAAGTACAATTTCATTATAGCAGTGACAGAAAGGACTTTTCTCCCAATATAAACAACATAGGAACTTAAAAGAAAATCTCCTATATCTCTGTTCCTGGATTTTAATAATGACTGATGATTTTTTGCTTTTTTTTTTTTCCTTCTTCTTTTTTTGGCTGCCCCGCAGCATATGGAGTTCCCAGGCCAGGGACCAGATCCAAGCCACAGCTGCAACCTACACTGCAGGTGGGGCAACGCCAAATCCTGTAACCCACACTGGACAATTTTTGCTTTTTATTTACTGGAAACTTAAAAAGCTATTCCTGGAGTTCCCGTCGTGGCGCAGTGGTTAACGAATCCGACTAGGAACCATGAGGTTGCGGGTTCGGTCCCTGCGCTTGCTCAGTGGGTTAAGGATCCGGTGTTGCCGTGAGCTGTGGTGTAGGTTGCAGATGCGGCTTGGATCCCGAGTTGCTGTGGCTCTGGTGTAGGCCGGTGGCTACAGCTCTGATTCGACCCCTAGCCTGGGAACCTCCATATGCCGCGGGAGTGGCCCAAGAAATAGCAAAAAGAAAAAAAAAAAAAAAAGCTATTCCTATTCCTATTAATAAGCTTTTATTCAGGGAGTTTCCATTGTGGCTCAGCAGAAACAAATCCAACTAGTAACCATGAGGATACAGGTCCGATCCCTTGCGTTCAGTGGGTTAAGGATCCGGTGATGCCGTGAGCTGTGGCTGTAGGTCATGGACAAGGCTCGGATCTGGCAAGGCTATGGCGTAGGCCGACAGCTACGGCTCCAATTTGACCCCTGGGCCTGGCCACTTCTGTATGCCTCAGCTGCAGCCCTAAAAAGCAAAAAAAAAAAAAAAAAAGTTGATATTCAACTTTTCAGTAAAAACTTTAAAATACTTACTATAAATAGTATACACCTGTAAAAATATGAACTTACCCTAACTACCTATTCCATCCACAAAGATATACAGAGTCAACCATTCAGTATGTACTTTTCTTCACAAATATATTTATGTGTGAATATGTGTGTGTGTGTGTGTATCATTAAATGTAGTCATGTGTTCATCATACATAGTATTCTCTCTCCCTCTTTTTTTTTTCCTTCACTTTTTAGGGCCGTACTCGCGACATACGCAATTTCCCAGGCTAGGGGTCTAATCGGAGCTACAGCTGCTGGCCTATGCCACAGGCACAGCAATGCGAGATCCAAGCCATACTGCAACCTATGCTACAGCTCATGGCAATGCTGGATGCTTAACCCAATGAGCAACACCAGGGGTAGAACCTGAAAGCTCATGGTTCCTAGTCGGATTCACTTCCATTGCACCACAATGGGAACTTCATAGGTAGTATTCTCTCTCTCTCTCTTTTTTTTTTTTTTGTCTTTTCTAGGGCCACACTCATGGCATATGGAGGTTCCCAGGCAAGGGGTCCAATTGGAGCTGTAGCCACCGGCCTACGCCAGAGCCACAGCAATGGAGGATCCTAGCCAAGTCTGCGACCTACACCACAGCTCATGGCAATGCCGGATTGTTAACCCACTGAGCGAGGCCAGGGATCGAACCCGCACCTCATGGTTCCTAGTTGGATTTGCTAAACACTGAGCCACGACAGGAGCTCCTTTAGGTAGTATTCTCAATGTGATTTTTCAATTGGGAAAAATAATGAAAAATCTACAGTTCAAGCTCATTCTTGAGAGGATGAGATTAAGACGGCAGAACAGAAGGACTAGAGCTCAACTTCTCTCCTAAAAACAACAAAATCACAACCAAATGCTGAGCAATCTTCAACCAAATGGACTGGAAACTTTCAAAAAGATAACCATACTCCAGAAGACAAAGAAGAGGCCACATCAAGAGGTAGGAGGGGCAATTACACAATATAAGCAACCCCATACCTCCCAGGAGGGAAGCCCAGAGACTGGAAAGTAACTGGTTCACAGAGACTCCCCTATAGGAATGAAAGTTCTGAGCCCCACATCAAGTCCCAACACCTAGGGATCTGGCATTGGGAGAAAGAGCCCCTGGAGCATCTGGCATTGAAGGCCAGTGGGGCTTGTGCGCAGGAGCTCCACAAGAATTGGGGAAACAGAGACCACATTCATAAAAGGTGCACACAGACTTTCATGTGCACTGGGTCCCAGGGCAAAGCAAAGGCTCCACAGGAATCTGGGTCAGATCTGATTGCAGTTCTTGGAGGATCTCCTGGGAAAACAAGGGGTGAATGTGGCTTGTTGTGGGGGAAGGGCATTGGAAGCAAAGTTCTTGGGAATATTCATCAGCCTGCCATTCTCTGGAGGTGGCCATTTGGGGAAAATCTGGGCCCCACCCATCAGCACTGAGAAGCCCCAGGGCAAACAATAATCCAGGTGGGATCACAGCCCCACCCATCAGCAAACAGGTTACCTAAAGACACCCCAGGCACACAGCTTCCTCTAATCACACCCAGATACAAAGCCCCACACACCAGAGGGGATAGGAATCAGCTCCACCTACCAGCTGGCAGGCATCAGTCCCTCCCATCAGGAAGCCTACAGCAAGTCCCTGTACCAACTTCAGCCACAAGGAGGGCAGACACCAGAAGTAAGAGAGGCTACAACTCTATTATCTGTAAAAAGGTCACCACCAACAACCTATAAAAATGAAACGACAGAGAACTATAATTCAGATGAGGGAGAAAGAAAAAAACCCAGAAAGACAGCTAAGTGATCTGGAGATTATCAGCCTCCAGGAAAAAAGTTTTAGACTGATGATGCTGAAGATGATGCAAGACATTGGAAATAAACTGGAGGCAAAGATGGATAATTTGCAGGAAACACTGAGCAAAGAGATACAAGATATAAAACTTAAACGAGAAGAGATGCAAAATACAATAACTGAAATAAAAAATTCATTAGAAACAGCCTATAGCAGAATACAGGAGGCAGAAGAATGAATAAGTGAGGTAGAGGACAGATCAGTGGAAATCACAGATGTGGAACAGAAAAGAGAAAAAAGATTGAAAACAAATGAAGAGAGTCTCAGAGAACTCTGGGACAATGTTAAAACACACCAACATCTGTATTACAGGGGTGCCAGAAGGGGAAGAGAGAGAGAAAGGGACAGAAAAAATTTTGGAAGAGATAATAACCAAAAACTTCCCTAACATGGGAGAGGAATCACTCACTCAAATCTAGGAAGTGCAAGGAGTACCACGTAATATAAACCCAAGGAGAAACAGTGTGAGACACATATTAATTAAACTGACCAAAATTAAAGACAAAGAGAAAACACTGAAATCAGCTAGGGAAAAGAAACAAATGACAGACAAGGGAACCCCGATAAGGTTATCAGCAGATTTTTCAGCAGAAACTCTGCAGGCCAGAAGGAAGTGGCATGATATACTTCACCTGATGAAAGGAAAAAACCTCCAACCAAGATTACTTTACCCAGGAAGGCTCTCATTCAGATTTGAAGGAGAAAGCAAAAGCTTCACAGATATGCAAAAGCTGAGAGAATTCAGCAACACTAAACCAGCTTTACAACAAATACTAAAGGAACTTCTCTAGGCAGAAAAGAAAAGGCCACAACCAGAAACAAAAATTCCACAAATGACAAGGCTCACCAGTAAAGGTATATATACAGTAAAGATATGAAATCATCCATGCACGATTATGCCACCGAAATCAGAAATCGTGAGAAGAGGAAAGTACAAATGCAGGGCAATGGAGATGCACTTGCAATTAAGAAACCAACAATTTAAAACAATCTCATATATATATATATATATATAGACTCTTACATCAAAACTTCAGAGTAACCGCAAACCAAAAATCTACAATTGATACACAAATGAATAAGAAAAATCAACTCAAATATAGTTCAAGCTCAATCTCTTTAAGAGCTATACAGTAATCATTAGTACAATCCAATAATTTATTCCTATTTTACTAATAGATGTTTTCAACTTTTTTATATTAAAAAAGCTGCAATAAATATCATTATACATTTTAATGTATTTGCATTGTTATCTTCTGTAGTATAAATTCTAAAACTCAAGTTTGAAATTTTAAGGTTCCAGGATATAAATATTATTAATAGGGAGTTCCCGACATGGCTCAATGGTTAACAAATCCAACTAGGAACCATAAGGTTGCAGGTTTGATACCTGGCTTTGCTCAGTGGGTTGAGGATCTGGTGTAGCCGTTAGCTATGGTGTAGGTTGCAGACGAGGCTCAGATCACCCGTTGCTGTGGTTCTGGTGTAGGCCAGCAGCTACAGCTCCGATTAGACCCCTAGCCTGGGAACCTCCATATGCCACGGGTGCAGCCCTAGAAGAGACAAAAAAATATATATATATATATTTATTAATAACATATCAAAATATAATAAATTATCAAAACCATAATCCATCATATATTTTTAGAGAGCATAGATCATTACGTGTACAAAAAAATTTCTTCTTACAAAGTTTTTTTTTTTGCTATTTTTTGGGCCGCTCCTGCGGCATATGGAGGTTCCCAGGCTAGGGTTGAATCGGAGCTATAGCCTCTGGCCTACGCCAGAGCCACAGCAACGCGGGATCCGAGCCGCATCTGCAACCTACACCACAGCTCACAGCAACGCCGGATCGTTAACCCACTGAGCAAGGGCAGGGACCGAACCCTCAACCTCACGGTTCCTAGTTGGATTTGTTAACCACTGCACCACGACGGGACCTCCTCTTCTTATAAAGCTTATACCTTAACATAGAAATCTAAACAAATCTGGTGTTCCTGTTGTGGCTTAGCGGTAATGAACCTGATAAGTATCCATGAGAATGTGGGTTCGATCCCTGGCCTTGCTCAGTGGGTTAAAGACTCGGCATTGCTGTGAGCCACGGTGTAGGTTGCAGATATAGCTCAGGTCCCTCATTGCTGTGGCTGTGATGTAGGCTGGCAGCTGCAGCTCCAATTTGACCCCTAATCTGGGAACTTCCATATGCCACAGGTGTGGTCCTAAAAAGAAAAAAGCAAAAAATAAATTAATTAAAAAAATAAAGAAATCTTAACAAATCTAAATATAAAAACTTGCAATTTTCCTACATTCGTTTAATTTTATATGTATGACTTTTAAAACTTGGACAATACAGGAATTCCCATTGTGGTGCAATGGGTTAAAGACCTGGCGTTGTCTCTGTGGTGGCCTGGGTCACTGCTTAGGCGTGGGTTTGATCCTTGGCCCAGCACAGTGGGTTAAGGGTCCAGCATTGCCACAGCTGTGGTGTAGGTCACAGATGTAACTCAGTTCCGATCCCTAGACCGGGGAACTTTGATATGCCATGGGTGCAGCTGAAAAAGAAAAAAAATTTTAATTAAAAAAAAAACCTGAGAGAATAAAAATCACTATCAAAACATTCAAGTGAGTACCAGTTGTCAGAGCATTAAAAATTTAATACACAGGAGTTCCCGTCGTGGCACAGTGGTTAACGAATCCGACTAGGAACCATGAGGTTGCGGGTTCGGTCCCTCCCTTGCTCAGTGGGTTAACGATCCGGCGTTGCCATGAGCTGTGGTGTAGGTTGCAGATGCGGCTCGGATCCCGAGTTGCTGTGGCTCTGGTGTAGGCCGGTGGCTACAGCTCCGATTCAACCCCTAGCCTGGGAACCTCCATATGCCGCAGGAGCGGCCCAAGAAATAGCAAAAAGACAAAAAAAAAAAAATTTAATACACAGAATGCTATACTGTATTTGAAAGGGATGTGGCAAAAATGATGTAACAATGTATTTTACAGTATTTTTTTAAAAATTGCTTTTTGTTTAGTAAAGGCTTGAATCTTCTAAAGTTTAGCCACATTTACAGTTTACTCTTTGGAGTTCCCATCGTGGCTCAGTGGTTAACGAATACGACTAGGAACCATGAGGTTTCAGGTTCAATCCATGGCCTTGCTCAGTGGGTTAAGGATCCGGTGTTGCTGTGAGCTGTGGCTCAGATCCCAAGTTGCTGTGGCTCTGGCGTAGGCTAGTGGCTACAGCTCTGATTGGACCTCCAGCCTGGGAACCTCCGTGTGCCGTGGGTGGGGCCCTAGAAAAGGCAAAAAGACAAAAAAATAAAATAAAAAATACAGTTTACTCTTTAACAATCTGGAAGTTATTTTAGAATGTGATATGAAAAACATCTAACAATTTTTTTCTCCAATAGTTCTCAGTTGTTATAATACACTGTTTGCATGTCCATTTTTTCCTAACTTAAAATGCTTTTTTTATTGTATACTAGAGGTTTTACACATATTGGGAACTATTATTGAGCCATTTTTCCCATTAATTTTGTATGAGGACTATAATATTTTACTTATTTACTTATTTTAGGACTGCAGCACATCGAAGTTCCCAAGCTAGGAGTCAAATTGGAGCTGCAGCTGTTGGTCTATGCCAAACCAACCACAGCAACGCTGGATCCAAGCTACATTTGCAACCTACACTGCTGCAGCTTGCAGCAACGTGGGATCCTTAACCCACTGAGCGAGGCCGGGGATTGAATCTGCATCCTCATGGATAATAGCTGGGTTCTGAACCCGCTGAGCCACAATGGGAACTCCAGGACTATAATATTTTAATTACTGTGGCTTTTTAATGCACTTTTTTTTTTCTGGCCTCACCCATGGCATGTGGAATTTCCCAGCTCAGGGATTGAACCTGCACCATAACAGCAACCCAAGCCACTGCAGTGACAATGCTGGATCCTTAACCCACTGCATCACAAGAGAGATCCTTTGATTTTGACTATATTCCCTATGTGTACATCACACACCTGTGACCTATTTGTCTTAGAGCTGGAAGTTTGTACATCCTCTTACCCCCTTTCTAGCCATACTTAAACCTTCTGTGCTTCATTTCTCTCATTTCAAAAAGATAATAGGGAGGAGACGGGATTAAGATGGTGAAGTAGAGAAGGACTGGAGCTCACCTTCTCTCATGAAAACAACAAAATCACAACCAACCACTGAACAACCATCAACAAAATAGACTGGAAACTACCAAAAAAAGGTATCCTACACCAAAAGACAAAGAGGAGGCCACATCAAGATGGTAGGAGGGGAGTACCCGTTGTGGCTTAGCAGTTAACGAATCTGAGTAGGACCCATGAGGATTCTATCCTTGGCCTTGCTCAGTGGGTTAAGGATCCAGCATTGCCATGAGCTGTGGTGTAAGTTGCAGACTCGGTTCGGATCTGGTGTTGCGGTGGCTGTGGCGTAGGCTGGCAGCTGTAGCTCTGATTCGACCCCAGCCTGGGACCTAGCCTGGGAACCGCCATACGCCTCGGAAGAGGCCCTGCAGCATCTGGCGTTGAGGGCCAGCAGGACTTGTGTGCAGGAGTTTGCACTGGGTCCCAGAGCAAAGCAGAGACTCAAAGAGGAATCTGGGTCAGACCTGTCTGGGGATCTTGGAGGATCTTCTGGGAAAAACAGGGGGCAACTGTGGCTCATTGTGGGGGAAGGACATTGGAGGCAGAGGCAAAGGTCTAGAGAATAATCATCAAGGCGAACTCTCCAGGAGGTGACCATTTTGGAAAAATCTGGCTCCACCCATCAGGGCTGAGAAGCCCCAGGCCAAACAATAAACTGGGTGGAAACACAGCCCCACCCATCAGCAAACAGGCTGCCTAAAGACCTCCCGGGCACACAGTCTAGCCTCTAATCACACCCAGAGACAAAGCCCCACCTACCAGTGGGATAAGAATCATCTCCACCTTCAGTGGGCAGGCACCAGTCAGGAAGCCTGCAGCAAGCCCCTGTACCAACTTCAGCCACAAGGGGGCCAGACATCAAAAGAAGAGAGGCTACAACCCTAACATCTGCAAAAAATAGACCAGACCAAAAATCCATACAAAATGAAAAGGCAGAGAATTATGACTCAGATAAAGAAACAAGAAAAAGAAAAAAGCTCAGAAAAATAGCTAAGTGATCTGGAGATTACCAATCTTCATGAAAAAGACTTTAATGATGGTAAAGATGATTCAAGATCTTGGAAATAAACTGGAGGCAAAGATTGATAATTTATAAGAAATAATGAACAAAGAAATAGATTAAAGATTAAATAAGCAGAGATGTAAAATAAAATAAATGAAATAATAATGAATTGAAAAACAAATGAAAAGAGCCCTCTTACACTGTTGGTGGTAATGTAAATTGGTGCAACCACTATGGAAAATGTATGGAGATTCCTTAAAAGACTAAAAACAGAATTACCATATGATCCAGCAATTTCACTCCTGGGCATCTATTCAGAGAAAACTGTTACTCAAAAAGATACACGTATCCCAATGTTCATTCCAGCACTATATACAATAGCCAAGACATGGAAGCAACCTAAATGTCCATCAACAGAGGAGTGGATAAAGAAGATGTGGTACATATACACAGTGGAATATTTCTCAGCCATAAAAAGGAATGAAATAATGGCATTTGAAGCAACATGGATGGACTTAGAAATTATTCTAAGTAAAGTTAGATAGTGAGACACAAACATCACATGCTATCACATGTGGAATCTTAAAAAAGGATGCAATGAACTTATTTGCAGAACAGAAACAGACTCAGACTTTGAAAAACGTATGGTCACCAAAGGAGACAGGTTGGGGTGGGGAGGGGGGCGGGGGAGGAAGGGAGGGGCTGGGGGGTTTGGGGTGGAAAGGTTCTAAAATTAGGTTGTGATGATGACTGTACAACTATAAATATAATAAAATTCACCTAATTTAAAAAAAAAACAAAAGAAGAGGTAATAGCAGCACTTACTTCATATAGTTATTGCGTACTTAGAATAGTTCTTGTCACAGGGTAAACACTACATAAGTGTTTGCTACAAGTATTATATAATTAATCTTCAGTATCTTCAGGATACTACATACTATAAAATAGCTGCTGTTATCCTCATCTAATAGATAAGAAAATTAAAATGTAAAGTTTAAGGGACCCACACATGGTAACACAGTTTAAGTAGCAAAGCTGGAACGTGAATTTAATGCCTACTCTAAAATCTATGGTTGAAAAATGTAATGTGTTGGGGTTGCATGAATCCAACTAGGAACCATGAGGTTTCGGGTTCGATCCCTGGCCTCGCTCAGTGGGTTAAGGATCCTGTGCTGCTGTGGCTGTGGTGTAGGCCGGCAGCTATAGCTCCAATTCGACCCCTAGCTGGGAACCTCCATGTGCCACCAGTGCGGCCCTAAAAAAAAAAAAATGTAATGTGGTTCCTTTCTCATGGCTCATACTTCTCCCCCGATGTGTCTGTATGTTCTGGCCATACTCTCTTTTCAATTTCTCTGTATAACTTCATGCACATCTTCATCCCAGGGATCCAGTGTGAGCTGTTCCAGCCTGGAATGCTGTTCTATAACTACTACTTAGGTAACTGGCTCCTTCCAATCCTATTAGTCTCAGCAGGCCTTTCTTGACCACTTTATCTAAATAGGAACCCTCCCTTCTCCAATATTTTCCACTCCAACAAATGATTCATTTCCTTTCTAAAGCTTTGGATTTTATACTTTAGTAGAACTTATTACTTACTACCTTTCCCATCAGATTGTAAATGACGAGGAACAAAAACCAAGCAGGAGGCATAACTCTCACAGACTTCAGGCAATATTACAAAGCCGCAGTCATGAAGACAGTGTGGTACTGGTACCAAAACAGACATACAGACCAATGAAACAGAACAGAGAACCCAGAAATAAACCCAGACACCTACGGTTAATTAATCTTTGACAAAGGAGGCAAGAATATAAAATGGGAAAAAGACAGTCTCTTCAGCAAGTGCTGTTGGGAAAACTGGACAGCCACATGTAAATCATGAACCTGGAATCTAACCTCACATGATGCACAAAAATAAACTCAAAATGATTTAAAGACAAACGTAAGATGAGATACCATCAAACTCCTAGAAAAGAACATAGAAAAAACATTCTCTGACATAAACTGCACAAAGGTCAGTCTCCCAAGGCAACAAAAATAAAAGCAAAAATAAACCAATGGAACCCAATCAAACTGACAAGCTTTTACAAAGCAAAGGAAACCACTAAAAAAAAAAAAAAAAAAAAAGACTACTGACAGAATGGGAGAAAATAGTTTCAAACAATGCAACGCTTAATCTCTAAAATATACAAACAACTTATACAACTCAACAGCAAAAAAGCCAACAACCCAATTGAAAAATGGGCAAAAGATCTGAGTAGACATTTCTCCAAAGAAGATATACAGATGGCCAACAAGCATATGTAAAGATGCTCAATATCACTGATTATTAGAGAAATGCAAATCAAAACTACAATGAGGTACCACCTCACACCAGTCAGAATGGCCATCATTAAGAAGTTCACAAATAACAAATGCTGGAGAGGATGTGGAGAAAAGGGAACCCTCCTACACTGTTGGTGGGAATGTAAATTGGTACAACCACTAGGGGAAAAAGTAGGGAGACACCTTAGGAAACTATATATAGAACTACCATATGACCCAGCAATCCCACTCCTGGGCATATATCCAGACAAAACTTACCTTGAAAAAGACACATGCACCCGTATGCAGCACTATTGACAATAGCCATGACATGGAAACAACCTAAATGTCCATCCACAGATGAATGGATTAAGAAGATGTGGTATATATACACAATGGAATACTATTCAGCCATAAAAAAGGGCAAAATAATGCCATTTGCTGCAACATGGATGGAACTAGAGACTCTCATACTAAGTGAAGTAAGTCAGAAAAACAAAGACAAATACCATATGATATCACTTATATCTGGAATCTAATATATGGCACAAATGAACCTTTCCACAGAAAAGAAAATCATGGACACGTAGAACAGGCTTGTGGTTGCCAAGGAGGAGGGGAAGGGGGTAGGATGGACTAGGAATTTGGGGTTAATAGATGCAAACTATTGCCTTTGGAATGGCTAAGCAATGAGATCCTGCTGTACAGCATTGGGAATCATACCTGGTCACTTATGATGGAGTATGATAATGTGAGAAAAAAGAATGTATACATGCATACGTGACTGGGTCACTTTGCTGTAGAGTAGAAAATTGACAGAACACTGTAAACTAGCTATCATGGAAAAAAATAAAAATCATTAAAAAGAAAAAAAAAGATGATAAATTACATGAGAACAGGTTCCTTTTCTGTTTTACTCACATCTGAGTGCTCACTATGGACTCAAAGCTAACAAGTATATTATGGTATGTATAACAGGTACTTAATGTATATTTGTTGAATCAATGAACCACATAGCTTACGTGACCTTGGACAAATCACTCAAACCCTTTGGGCTTCAGGTTTCTACAATGATAAGCTACTTTCTAAATCTAAAATCTAATAAATATATTTTAGTACTTTCATTTGGAAAACAGAACAGTACTGGTTACAGAGAAATTTTTAAAATATATGTTTCCTAACTAAATTTGGCATATTTTAGTATTTAGAGGTATCTATGAATATACTGAAAGTTCTCTCTTTTTTTTTTTTTGTCTTTTTAGGGCTGCACCCATGGCACATGGAGCTTCCCAGGCTAGGGGTCTAATCAGAGTTGTTGCTGCCAGCCTACGCCACAGCCACAGCAACGCCAGATCCTTAACCCACTGAGTGAGGTCAGGGATCAAACCCACAACCTCATGCTTCCTGGTTGAATTCATTTCTGTTGCGCCACGATGGGAACTCCATCTCCCTCTCTTTCTTTTTTTAGCCACACTCGTGGCATGTGGAAGTTCCTGGGCCAGGGATCAAACCCGAGCCACTGCAGCAGTAATGCCAGATCCTTAACCCGCTGTGCCACAAGAGAACTCCCTTCCAAGTTCTCTTTTTATTCAAATAGACAATACAGAATTCTGAAAATCATTTCTTCTACGTAAATTTATACCCATCCCATCACCTGGTATATCAAAGCTATATTTAAAAACAAAATTAAAGTTGATATTCCAGCAATCAAGGCCCATATTGCCTTACTGCCAGAGTAGAAAACAAAGAAAAGAGGATATCACAGAAAATGATTATTTTTTGGTGACTATGGTAATGGCAACCTTTATTAGCAAGCCCTGAATAAAATACAATGAACAAAATAATAAAGTGTTAGGTCATGATCTGAAAGAGGTCAATAATAACTTGCCAGGAAGCAAACTCACAGTACTTGCTCAAGTAATAAGCTCTCCATTTCTTACACAGATAGAAATTATATCTTAGCTGATAGTCAGCATAAATCTTTTCTAGGAATTGTTGATTTATGGAGAATCAGAATATAACAGGCAGTATGGCCTAATGATTAAAGAGTATGGGCTCTTGATCTAGTCTGCCTGAGTCTGAATTCCAGCTACATGACCTACAAGTTATGTCTCCTTGGGAAAATTACTTAACTAATCTGTAACCTAAAATTCCTCATTTATAAAATGAGGATAATAGAAGTACCTATGAGAATTCCCATCGTGGTTCAATGGTAATGAACCCGACTAGGATCCATGAGGACAAAGGTTCAGTCCCTGGTCTCATTTAGTGGGCTAAGGATCTGGCATTGCCATGAGCTGTGGTGTAGGCCAGTAGCTACAGCTCCAATTCAACCGCTAGCCTGGGGAACTTCCACATGCTCCAGGTGCAGCCCTAAAAGTATCCATTCCAAAGTTATGTTGTTGTTTTTTTTAAAAGATTAAATAAGTTAATACATCAGCAAGCAAAACTAACTGATAACTGCTCTCAAGGGTTTCTAATGGACCAATATTGTTGTATAAGCAAAGTTATACCATTACCAGGGTGATACATGATAGTAAAAAATGGTTTTACTACTGCAAACTTTCAGGTCAACAACTCTGAAGATATTTCAAGGTATATAAGTCTGAAACAAAGCACGTAACACATACTGTTATTATAAATACCAAATTTCCCTAAGGAAAAGCCTAGGACTGTAGTGTCCAGTTAATTTTAGTTAATTAAAATAAAATAAAATTCAAAGATTAAATTCCTTAGTTGCATTCTTTAGTTGCACCTTTCAAGTGCTTAGTAGCTGCATGTGGCTAGTGTCTCCCGTATTGGACAGCAGAGATGTAGAACACAAGACATTATCAAAGAAATTCTAAGAAATGGACTAATCTAGATGTAACTAGGAAATAAAATGCTGAGTAAATTCAATAATTCAATAGCTGTACTATCTAGATAACAAAAAAGTTAAAAGATACATCTGTTAAAAAGGAAACACTTTCAAAAGTAAAATTTAAAGGCAATAATTAAGATGTGATTATTTCAAGTCTCCAAAGTAAAATTGCTTAATAAATAGAAGCTACCCACCAAAAGTTACCAATATTTCTAACATGTCTAACTAAATGAGAGGTTCATTCTTTACCCTTTAAAAAGTTAAATTCTGTAATTTTACCTCTGTTCTAAGATCAGTGTTCTAATGGAGGAGGTGGCACAGGAATGCAGCAGAGTTCAAGTGTGGAATTCATTTGTTGAGACAAATATTTTCCAATTCTATAAAAAATGAAAATGAAAACCTGTGAAATATTGAGAGATATTATTCTCAAGAATATAATGTAAAGGAGAAAGAACAATTTTGATTTATAATAGTTTACCTAATATAAAAATAATTAGAATTACTTCTAAATTTCTATAATAGCTAGGATATACTTACACACCATTTTCAAATCTAAACTAAAAAACATTAGATTTGGGAGTTCCCGTCATGGCTTGGTGGTTAACAACTCCAACTAGGAACCATGAGGTTGTGGGTTCAATCCCTGGCCTTGCTCAGTGGGTTAAGGATCTGGTATTGCAGTGAGTTGTGGTGTAGGCTGCAGACACGGCTTGGATCCCGGGTTGCTATGGCTCTGGTGTAGGCTGGCGGCTACAGCTGATTCGACCCCTAGCTTGGGAACCTCCATGTGCCGAGGGAAGCAGCCCTAGGAAAGGCAAAAAGACAAAATAAAAACAAAAACGAAAATTAGATTTGGAGAAAAGAAGTCTGAATTTTAGTTTCAAAACTGCCATTAAATATCTGTAAAGACTTTGAATATATTATTTACATTTTTCTGGAGGCTCATCTGAATAGTCTATAAAAATAAGTACTTTCCAGTCCAAAATCCTGATTCCAACTTTCTTTGTTTTGTTTTGGCTATGCCCACAGCATTTGGAAGTTCTCAGGCCAAGGGTCAAACCTGCACTACAGCAATGACCTGAGCCACAACAGTGGCAATGCCAGATCCTTAACCACAAGGCTACTAGAGAACTCCACTATAAACTTCTGAAACACATTACAATGATCTCTCTCTCACATACACATCATTAAAATTGTAATATGCAGTATAAGACCAAGCTTAAATAATAAGTACCAATGACTACATTATGATTCTGGCTGAGTTTCACAGAACTGAATATTTTATCATTTGGGGAAAGAACACAGAAAATGCTATTACTTGAACAGAAACATATTAAAAGTTTTTTCATCAGAGAGAATCATTTTCCAATTGCTAAAAGTATACTTTTCTCATAAAGTAATAACTATTATTATGTAGTTGCTAATCACATCATGTTCTACCTCTTTGATTCAAAACTGTATCACAACTTTAAAATCAAAAACACCAAAAGAAAATTAACATTTTAAAATATGTTCATTAACAAATTTTCTTGTAGGAGTTCTTGTCATGACGCAGTGGAAACGGATCCAACTAGGAACCATGAGGTTGCCGGTTCGACTCCTGGCCTTGCTCAGTGGGTTAAAGATCCAACCTTGCTGTGAGCTGTGGTGTAGGTCGCAGAGGCGGCTCGGATCCTGCACTGCTGTGGTTGTGGCACAGACCAGCAGCTATAGCTCCAATTAGAACCCTACCCTGGGAACCTCCATATGCCAAGGGTGTGGCCCTAAAAAGCAAAAAAAAAAAAAAAAAAAAACAACAAAAAAAAACTTTTAATACAAAGAATATGCAATAAAATTCTCTTGGAGTTAAATTACATTAACTAGTCAAGTCTCCAATGTTTTTCAAACTGAAGATGTATCAGGACCTGCTACTTCAACCATAGCAGCTGACTTCTGTCTCATATACTGGTCTATCACATTAGTCTTTTATTCCATGGGAAGTTCTGCCATGGGGAAAAAACTTGAAAAGTACTAACAGAATATCTCTGGAAAGATACACAAGGAACTGGTAATACTTTGGAAAGGGGCACTTGATGACAAGGGGAGTGTTTCTTTGTACCTTGGGAATTTTGAACCACCAAAATAACTGCCAGATTGCGAAGCAGTGAAGGCAGACAGTGAAGGCAGGCAGGCAGACTTGAGAGTTATGCTGGGAACCTCTCAGAGACAGGTCTCTGACAATCTTTGGGGGCTAAGGCTAGATACTCAACAGGCTCTCAATCTGAAGAAAACAAAAAACAAAAATCCCCAAGATAATCCAACAGGGCAAATGATAGGAAAGCTGAGCCATTCAAAGTGTGTTCCTGAACCACAACAAAATTAACCTGGAGATCATTAACAACAGTAAATAAAAACCTAGACAAACCCCAACTACCTGGAAATTTTAAATTATACTTTTAAGTAATTTATGGATCAAAGAAGGTATTAAAACAAAAATTAGTAAAAGCGCCAAATTCAATGCTAAGAAAGATATAACATATTAAAACTTGTGGGGTGTAGCTATGGCTCTAATGGCATATACAGGAAGTTCTCACTCTCATGTATAAAGCAAAGACATAGTTCTTATATGCATTTAAAAGTTTCAGTTAACCTGGTACCTTGCAAAGCTAAGAATGCCTACACTAGCAAAGAGGCTGCAAAAAAAATCAATGGTTTTAACTACTGATAGATATCTATCTCAAGAAGCCAGATAGAAGAGCAAATGCATACAACAGAGAAAATAATCAACAAACCCAAAAGTTAGTTCTTTGAAAAGATTAATAAAATCTGACATACCCCTAGTAATAATGATTAGAGAAAACAAAAATTACTATGAAATTTTAGACATCAAAAAGAGGATAAGATCAACTTCCTTCCAATAAATGTGATACTTAGCATGAAATGAATATATTTCTTGAAAAATACTAAAAGAAACAGAATATCCAAATAACCTCATAGCTGTAAAAGAAATGTAATCTATTAGTAAGACTCTTTCCATAAAGAAAATCTCAATTGCAGATGGTTTCACTATCGGATTCTTTCAAACAATTAAGGAGGAAACAAACCAAGCTTGTACAAAGTCTTCAGAAGAACTGAAAATAATAGAAGACTTCCCAATTCTTTCCAAGAACTGGAATGTCAAAAACTTGATGTCAAAAACTGACAGACATTACAAGGAAGGAAAATCATAGACTAACTGTTCTCATGAACACAGACGCAAAAATTATACCAATGTATTAGCAAATGAAATTTAGCACCATATATGAGACATTAAAAATAAGAACCATCTGACAAAATTCAATACCCATTCATGATAAAACCTACTAGAAAACTCATAAAGGGTATCAATAGAGAGCCTATACAAAGTGTCACAGTCAATGGTAAAATACTGAAAACTTATTTTCTGAGGTTGAAAACAAGAAAGAGATGATCATTATCAGCACTTCTGTTCAACAACATTGTACTGGAGGGTCTAGCTAGTACAGAAAGTCAAGAAAAAGATATAAGAATTATAACTAGAGAAGAAGAAATGTCATTATTTACTTATGATATGATTATTAATAGACAATATGAACATGTATCAAGAAAATTCAAAAGATTCTACAAATTAATAAGTGAATTTATCTAGGTTTCTAGATATAAGGCTAACATATAAAGATCAGTTATATTTCTGTAAACCAGTGTTTTTAAAAAACACAACTTCCAGGAGTTCCTGTCATGGCACAGTGGTTAACAAATCCGACTAGGAACCATGAAGTTGCAGGTTCGATCCCTGTCCTTGCTCAGTGGGTTAAGGATCTGGCGTTGCGGTGAGCTGTGGTGTAGGCCGACAGCTACAGCTCCAATTAGACCCCTAGCCTGGGAACGTCCATATGCCGAGGGAGCGGCCCTAGAAAAGGCAAAAAGACAAAAACAAAACAAAACAAAACAAAAAACACAACTTCCAACAGCATTTTAAAGACAGAAATCTAACAGAAGATGTGCAAGACCATCACACTGAAAACTAGAAAACATTTTAAGAAAATTTAAAGGTTTAAATACATTGAAGGATATATACCATGTTCACAGGTTGGAGATTCAAGGTAAAAAATGTCAATTCTCCCCCAATTTATTTCTAGTTTCAAAACAATTAATCAAAATCCCACTCATCTCCTTTTGAAAGGCAACTGACAAGCTGATTCTGAAATCCCTATGGAAATGCAAGGAGCCAAGAATAACTAAAGCAGTCTTGAAAAACAACAGAAACTGGAGGGTTATGCTCCAAAATATTGACTTGTTAGAAAGCCATAGTAATTAAACTATACAAGAATAGAAACTAAAACTTACCAATGAAAACAATACGCCTAGAAATAGTCACACACAAATAGGACTATTTGATTTGTGACAAAGGCAAACAGCAGTGTAATAGGGAAAAGACGATCTTTTAAATAAAAGACACTGGGTCAACTGGATATTCCTACGGAAAATAATGTATCATGATCTTTAACCTTACATAACTCACAAAGTAAATTCCAAAAAGAATGTAGATCTAAATGTGAAAGTAAAAAACAAACAACAACAAAAAACCACAGCCAAAACATCTTTGTGTCTTTTAGAGCAGGCAAGTATTTTTTAAGCAAACACAGAAAGCACTAACCATAACAACAAAGATAAATTGGACTGTATTAAACTTGTCATCAAAAGACATTTCAGAGAGTGAAAAGTCAAGCCAGAGACCAGAAGAAGATATCAACAATAGGATAGCCCAACACCTCGGGAGAGATCTGACTGCTTGGCCTGGGGGCTGGGGCAGGAAAGCTATAAGGTCCATAACTTCTCTAGGGTAGGGAGTACGTCTCAGATGTATTTGTACTTCCAGTTCCTGACAGGGCCCTGCACATAGTTAGCACTTAGTTCATGATCATTGAAGGGCTTAACAGCAAAAAAGCAGTCAACGGCAGACTTAGCAGAGGCAAAGACTACTAGTTCCCATCCAATACAGATGCACGCCTCCACTGATCTAGTCTATATGCTCATCTAAAGCCATTTCTGAACCTTACGTAGTAGACAAGTATGACCAAATGACTAAGTTCTGGTCAATGAGATCAGAGGAAATACTGTGTAGGGAATTCTAGAAAGGTTTCTTAAAAGATGAAAGGTATGTCCCCTTTTGTCTTCTGCCTTTCTTCCTCCTTTCTTCAGCCTAGATCATGGATGTAATGGCTAGATAGCCAGCAACCATTCTGTGAGAACAGAAGCCACATGCTAGGGATGGCAGAGGAAAAAGAGAAGGAGGCTGGGTAATTGAAAAGTCTATGGAGTTTCCATATTAGTTCTAGACTACCATTTCTGAATTTTTTTATAAGACCAAGAAATGTACTATCTTATAACAATGGTTATTTCTTTTGCTTTTTATTGTCTTTTTTTTTTCAGGCCGCACCTGCGGCATATGGAAATTCCCAGGCTAGGGGCAGAATCAGAGCTGTAGGCCACGGCCTATGCCACAGCCACAGCAAGATACAAGCAGCAGCTTGAGGCAAGGCCAGATCCCTAACCCACTGAGAGAACCCAGGGATCAAACCCGCATCCTCATGGATATGGTTCTTAACCTGAGGAGCCACAACAGGAAATTCACAATCATTATTTCTTTTCTGTTTCTAGCAGCCAAACATAATTCCTACCTGATAAGGTAAGAAAGAGACTCTAGCAACAAATCTATGGTCTAAGAAATCAACAAGTCATTTCACCTATGCTTCAACTGAATGCTGATAAAGTGTTTAAGATACTTTCACTGAAATTTGTAGGATGGGGGGAGGTGTAGAAAGTAAAACTGAATGAAGAATCTATACTCTGTGAAGGTACATCAATCACCAATATAGTTCAGGTAGAGGCGTGGTTACAGGAGTTTAGTACACTGACAAGATTTACTAACACAGTACTATAATTTCTTGCCAACATTTGGGAGTTATGTTCTAGAAAAGTAATGTGGCTTATAAACTGTGACTGGCCAAAACCAAATTATATGAAAATAAGAAGGAAAAAATAAACATTTTAATAAGAGATGTTAAATCAGCTGTTTAAAACCTGTTCAGAAATTCCTGTCATGGTGCAGTAGAAACAAATCTGACTAGGATCCATGAGGGCGCAGGTTCAATCTGTGGCCTTGCTCAGTGGGTTAAGGATCCAGTGTTGCCAAGAGCTGTGGTGTAGGTCGCAGATGCAGCTTGGATCTGGTGTTACTGTGGCTACGGTGTAAGCCAGCAGCTACAGCTCTGATTTGATCCCTAGCCTGTGAACCTCCATATGCCGTGGGTACGGCCCTAAGAAAGCAAATAAATAAAATAAAATAAAATGTGTTCAAATAAAGAAACAGTGAATTTTCTACAGATTAACCTCCTTTAAGCTTGCAAGTAACACTAATGTAGCACAACAGTTAGATAAGGCTGATTCTCCCACATTATGCACACTATTCTACTTCATAAAGATTTTTAAAATTAGAAAAATTTTTTATTATACTTGATTTACAACATTGTGCCAATTTCTGCTGTACAGCTAAGTGACCCATCATTCCCTTTCTTATATTATCTTCCATCATGGAATATCCCAAGAGACTGGATAAAGTTCCTTGTGCTGTAGTAGACTATTTTATTTTTTGCCTTTAGGGC